>NC_053415.1:28877500-29047500 GCF_016859285.1 Xiphias gladius | reverse complement strand
AAGTCACCCTCTATCAGTGGGCTGATACTTTAAATATCAGATAATAATACACATTATTACAAATTCTCAACACTTCCGGAACTTGTGATTAATACTCTTTATTAATGAATCATTAAAATTTATAACTTCAGCTGCGATGGATTATTAGAGCGTGACAAACCAGCCAAATTACCAACATTTAAAATGGCTTTAAACAGAAATAATAAACACCAACCTGGCATACCAAAAGTTTTTCTTATTACTGGCTAGCTGATATTTAAATAATCAGTAAAAATCACTTATTAACCAAAAATGAATCCGTTAGTTAGAACTTCTAAGCCTCAAATAAAGCGTGAATCATTAGAAAGAGGTGCTGCAGATTTTAAAATAAGTTTGACATGAATTATTTTCAGTTTCAGTTACATTTAATCAATTAATTAATTAATAATATTTCTTCATTAATGATATTTCTCCAGTAAAGAGTTAATAATATTTCCTGATATTAATCTTTGTGCTGGAGTCTCGTCCCTTTTGGGGTCCGGTCTGTCCTGCCGTCGGGGACTTCCTGAGCTCTCATCTGGCTAAAAGGTGCTGTTGCTAAGTGACGGTGGTTCGGCTCTGGAAGCGTCTCCTCCCCGCCGGCCACCCGTATATGCAGCCAACATTAAAACCAAACGCACCCGAGGGCTCTCTAAACACGCTGATTCTTCACTTTCAGCAGCGTTTCCTGCTCCTGCGTCCAGACACCAAGGGGGACCTTTAGTCGGCTTTCAGCTGAAAACAGTGTCCTTCTCGTGTGGACCTGCTCTGACAGAGTCGTGCCTCAATCACAACTTTGTTTTCTGATTCAGGAGAAAGAAAACTGACCTGGTGTCTGTTTAACAGAGCTGGCAGTAAGCGGACATCATGTGGGGTTTTTATTCCCAGAGGACGACTGGCTCCGAGTCAGAGAACTGAGACTAAGACTCACACTGAGACGACACAAACAGCCTCTTTAGACGTCTATCTGCCTCCACCTCTTTGTTTCCACATGACAAACTCTGCTTTTATACTTTTAGATTCCTGTCTGAGCCACGCTGATGTTTCCTCTCTGTTGGTTTAATATTTGTCGTAACATAAAGACGGTGTCAGGACTGTTAACTAGCAGCCTGCAGAGGGTTCAGGAAACATGAGAGAGAAGAAAACCAACCTTACTCATTCTGAAATACTGACAGTTTGCAAACATGTACACTGTGTATGTCCTGGGACCAGTACCAGCAGTCTGAAAAGGGACGAACGATGATTTAAACCTGATAAAGGAAGAGGTCAGTAACATTATTATTCTGATCAGATATTTAGTGTCATCTTCTGTTACCTGACAGTCAGAACACCTTTTAGTCAGAACTAAAAAAAAACTGTAGAACACTTTGTGAGCTTTGTTAGAAATGTTAAGGTGTTATAAAGTTTATCATTATTATGTTCTGTAACAACAACTCTGATAACAAAAATATTTAAATAATTTCAATAACAGATTTCTACAAACCTTTTTTTAAAACTCTATATTTTGTACAGGTCCAATGGAAGAGGAATATGTGGGTCTGTATAGTATTCAGCAGCACAGAATTAACAAAAGCACAAAGAAGAAGATAAATAAACCCCCATATGGTCATACGTTAGCACTTCATAACTAAAAACATACCTGCATGGTGATAAAAATAGATTATCTGGTGGAAAAGGGAGGAAAGAATACAAATATCTTTATCTAGATTTTCCCCTTAAGTATCTTTAAAATTGGAAAACAAAAATCTTTATCTCTGTTTGGTTCAGCTCTGATGATGTTTCCACTGAGTGAAATCCTCAGACCCGACTTTATTCCATCAACACGTACGCTGCTTCGTCTTCATCGCTTTTCACTAAAATTCATTTGAGATCTCTGCTAGAATTTAAAATAAAGATACAGGTGATTGTGACAAGGCTGAAATAAATGCTGTTTGTACTTGACGGTTTTCTGAGACAAACTCCTGCGGACTGTGAGCTGAACATTTAAACCAGAGGACACAGGACTGAGCCACCAAGGTCGGGCTTTGTCTCAGAAACACGTCATAACTTCCTGTAATCACAGACTGTGGAGCGTCTGCACACAAAGACGTTATCGATGACCTCATGACCTCTCTGTCGCCTCCATCGCAAACTCTCCTCCTCCCTCAGATTAACTCTCTTTTATTCTCAGCTGATGTGAATCTGAGTCTCATTAATGCTCAACGAGCTGCTCATTGTGGTTTCGTCCAACCAGAGATTGATCTGCTCTCTGAATGTTTATAATGAAGAAGACAGGAGCAGTGACAGATTACAGAAAGAAGAGAGAAAAGTGACCTATGAACATTTCTTTACAGTTCATCATTAGACGGAACATCTGAAACTTAAGTCGCAGCAGGTAAAGGTCGGGGTTTGTATTCAGGAAACATCTCCATGTTAAAAGTCTCTCCTAACTGAAGATTTTACAGCTTAGTTTTGTGTAAATCAAGCTGTCCTGCATCGCTCACTGGGCTCAGCCCCCATGTCCTGGTCTGAGTGGGGCGGAGGGTGTGGTGGCAGCATCCATCAGTGCTTCATGAAGCCTTCTATACTTTTAAACTGTGTTTTCATGTGAAACCGATCTATGTCAACACTGACAGAGTCTCCATGTGGTTTTAATCAAGGGCTCTGTTCACAGTCAAACACCTGGACACGAAAAGGGTTAACTGTCTTCTTCTTCAAACTCTTCAGTTAAACAACAAAACTGCATCTCAGCAACATCTGGTGAGGAGTGAGACAGACAGCCAGCTGATAACACCTGTAATTTACGATCAGGACATCATCTGACAGCATCAACATGAAATGAATGATCACAGAGAAAGTTAGAGACAACAGATAGTCGTCTTCTTCGTTCAGTAAAGTCTCAGTTTTCCCCAAACACACTGAAACAATGAGCAGCACGAACATTTACACACTCTGGATGCAGTTTTATTAAATATAAATAAACTCTGTTGCAGTAACAGTCTGGATGTAGGGCTGAAACTGAGAGAAAAAGCTGTTTACAAATTTAACTAGCTTTATGTGGACAGACGCTAAAAGACGTTGGTTCCTGTGCAAACCGGATCTGGGATTATTCCAAAAATACAAGGTGTGACGAACAGTAAAGATTCAGGGTTGAGCCCTGTAAACCAGCCCCTGGTGCTGCCTATGATCACCAACCCATCATGCACGTAAATGTACCAGATGAGGACCACGTTTTGTAGATATCATGACACAGACCAGAGGACGAATAAAATTAAACTAAGATGCCATTAAATGAAAGTTTCTATGAAAAGATCAGTCCTGTCAGAGGTGTCACAAACAGTCCTGACCTGAATGGGTTTCCATAGATTCCACCTGCTGGGCCTTGTCTCTACAGTCTGTCCTCACAGAGCTGCAGAGCTGCAGAGCTGCAGAGCTGCGAGGCGTCTGACATCTGAGGCTCAGTGATAGAGGCCAGAAAATCATCTCCCTGTAGGCCTCAGTTACATCAAAGAGGAGCTGGAATCATATTAAACCCTGCCCACAGCCTCACAAACACTCAGAAACGCCTTTTGTTTGACATTGAAGTTGCATGAATGGTTAAAGTCCAACGCTGACAGTCCAGAATAAGACTCATCAGAAGGCGAGCGGCGAGCAGCGACGGATAACGGCTGCAAGTGGCTCTGATGTGACTCTGTGGACACCAGATTCAACAACGATGAGTGGCAGAGCTGAGAGTCTACAAAGGGTCTGACTGAGCCGAGTCCCTGCAGACGAGTCGTTGGCAGAGCTGATAAATGTCCCACGATGCACCATTATTTGTGACCAACACGCCAACTTCACAGGAACAGTTTCTAAAAAACATGCTAGTTAAATCTGCTGAGGGATTACCAAACTCAAACCGTCACAACACTGAGCAGACGAGTCTACGGGACTTAACAAAGGACAAAAGACCAAGATCTCTGCTCTGAAAACCAAGCAGAGTGTGATTGTGAAACATCCTAATTACAGAAAGAACCATTCAAAACACTTGAACTACCGCAACAAACTGAGTTCAAGACTGCATGACTCAAAACACAGCCTAACATTCGGGAAAGTTTATTTCCCTTAAGCAAAGAAGTAACCTCAAAATTAGTTGTAAGCCACAGGATGAAGGAATTCCTATTCAATATTTATTCACCAAATACATGTGTACAAGTGTTCATGCGGGTGCAGAATAGCGAGTGAAAAAGAAAGCAATAACATAGAAAAATAAGATTAGATAGCTGAAGAACAGAACGAAAAAGTAGTCAAACAATCGTAAACCATGACATTATAGAAGTAGCAGGATGAATTCTGAAGTGTATAGTTCGATACTATCTGCTCAGATTCAGCCAAATGCTGCAAAACTGAGCACAGAAAATATACTGAGAGCTTCTCAAGGCAAAGAAATTGAATCATTTTCAATGGCCAAGTCAGTCATCCGACCGCAACCCAACTGAGCAGACTTTTCACTTCCTGAAGACAAAACTGAGGGCAGAAAGACCCACAAACAGCCAGCGACTGAAGGCCGCTGCAGTAGAGGCCTGGCAAAGCATCTCAAGGGAGGAAATCAGCATCTGGTGATGTCCATGGGGTCCAGAATTCAGACAGTCATTGACTACAAAGGATTTTTCATCCAAGTATCAAAAAAAGTCCTTATGATTATGTTGGTTTGTCCGATTACTTTTGAGCCTCCGAAAATGAGGACTATGTATAAAAATGGCTTCAATTCCTAAACGGTTAATGTGATATTTTTGTTCAACCCCACGAATTAAAGCTGAAAGTTTACGCTTCAATCACATCTTGATGGCTTCTTTTCAAATCCACTGTGGTGGTGTACAGAGGTAAAATTATGAAAATTGTGTCACTGTCCAAATATTTATGGACCTGACTGTATGTACGCAGTGTACAAAAAGACCTACAAAGTTGTCAGATATGTCCAGTATTGTGCTTTACGGTGTGCAACAGTAACTGGGTACAAACTCCACTCACACACATTTATAATAATGAAATATAATAACAAAGCAAAATGTGAATATACGTAATTTTAAAAAAAATATGGTCCCTGGTGTCATGGATATTAAAAATATGATGAAAACAGTTTTCTTTATAGGATTAAAACCTGATTATATTATATATATTATTAGAAACATCCACTCTGTTACCACGAGACTCGTGACTCTGCGCCCCAGTGCTTCTTCATGATCTCTGGGGACTTCAATCACGGGACACTGGACACTTTACTTTTTGCACATTTGCATTTGTACATTTTTCTATTCACTTACTGTGCATTTATTATTATTACTATTTATAGTAGTTTTTACTTGTATACTTATTGACTTCCTCTTTCCTAACTGTGTGTAATTGTAACAAAGCAATTTCCCTGTGGATATACAATAAAGCAATAAAGTTTTTCTAACTCTGATTTTAAATATGCTAAAATAGAATAATACAGAGAATAAAAACTACAGTGCAATTAAAGTGCAACACAAGATATCACTAAATAGTCCATATTTAATTTAATAAAAGGCAAAAACAAAAATCTTGAGCCCTGTTGTGTATAAGTGTATATTTTTTTCTGAGGCTGCAGTTCTTGATAAGTGTTTGATACTAGTGTGTGCAGCCAAGAAACAAATGCTTTACAGGTAAAACATCAATTTATTATGTTTAAATGTGACAAACACTAAAGTTAAATTTTCCATTTTTGTACCTGTTCAGTTTGTGTTCACCACAGACACTCACTGTCACTGCAGGTTACGAAGGTCCCCTTTGTGATAGGTAGACATTGGCCAGGGCTGAAGTCCCCTCTTGGAAATTTTTGTAAAAAAAAAAAAAAAAAAAAGGAAAAAGAAGCATATTTGCATTTAAATCATGAAAAAACAAATTAAAATAAAATGTTGTTTGTCATTTTTGTTTCAAAATGACCAGAAACAGATGTCCACAAATAGTCAGTGAAGTTTGATAGTCCACTGTTGTGTGTGTGTGTGTGTGTTGTGTTGTGCATTTTCAGACTCAGAGCACATTTTAAATTAAAATGGATTCATTTATATAAGATATATTTGTAAAGTGCTTTACAGTTTGAGGGTCAGTGTCAGGCTCAACTTTGAAATGTGGACGTGTAATGTCAGTTTTATTCATCTTCTAGTGTTTGTTGCACTTTTTGATTCAAAGCACATTTCTCTTAATTTTTGTGTTTCGTCCTGTTCATGTTTTAGTATTTGTTTTATTCTTTGATTTGGAGCTCATTTATTTAATGTTTACATTTCAACTGTGTATTTTAGTATTTGTTAAATATTTGGATTCTTAGCCCATGTCTCTTAATGTTTGAGCTTTTATTTCGGCATCGGGGAACCATTGTACAGCACAGACAGTCTGCTTATAACCCTCCTGACAGTTTGATGTTGGGTGGAGTCGCTGATGTGACATCATCAGTGAGGTCACTCTGTACTGACGTCAGATGACACTGTGTTTGCCAGTTTTATTCACTTAGTGAGTCACGATTAGTGGAATGACCCGTTAATAAATTAGCCATAGAAATGAAAATGAAAAATGTTATAAAATGAGGCCGATGATGAAGAAGATGAAGGAAGGTGAAGGCCCAGACATTTACAGGATAATGTTACCAATGTTAACAAGGTCACAATTGTATAAAGATGAGATTCTCCGGTCTGTGCAATTGTATATTATGAACCGAATTTCAGATTTTTTTACCCTTGGATAATGGATTTATCCATTAATAGTGATTTCAATATGGTTTTTGATTACGTATAAAGAGCATGATCTACATGATTTAAGGGCTCTAAATTATGTCAAAGTCAACCCAGGGACCTTAAAAGTACTCTTCCAGTCAGATTTAAGTTCAGGTACGGCTTTCAATCAGTTTCAACCTGTTTTTAAAACATGACTAAATGATTGATGAGTGAATGCTTGATTATTATTTCAAAAAACCCATTAGACCTTACAAATGATCCATTAAAACACTATTAAATAATATTACAGTACCGATGTTGGCTGGATTTCTAGTGCATTTCTCTTGTTTGTGTTTTCACTCATTCCTTTAAGTTATTCATTTCTACTGGAAACAATTTTCTCACAGTGGTGGCAGATTGGTTCTTAAGATTTGGTTTGTGGGACTCAGAAATGACTTGAAGGAGACGTACAGACTGAAATAAACTCTGTAAACGACACGAAATCATAGCGAAGAAAGTGTAACAGGTCTGTGATCAGACCGATGGTGCTTGTCCTCCCTGGACTGGTCCGTTCCCCTGAGAAATGAGCCAGCGGTTGTTCTCCTGTCAGACACCAGTGAGGGTGAAATCCCCCAAAAACAGGAGGTTTGACGTTTTTAACTGACAGGATGAAAGTCTGCCCACGGAGCAGCTGTCAGCGTCAATAAACACGATCAGGTTGTACTTCATTATCACGGTTTTTGAAGCTGGATCTGAGCTCAGAGTGCTGGTGGATGTGAGGGCGGTGTTGGAGCTGTGGGTGTGGTTCTGTGGTTCTGGATCACGACTAAGCCTGGATGAGGTCTTAGGTGGATTCACATCTTGTCGGAGCAGCAGACGTTATCCTGCAACCGGCAGCTGCTGAGAGCCACATCATGTTCAAGCCTGACAGCAGCTGTTTAGGGATGAGTGTGTAACTGAATGTGTGACTTGTGTCTGTATTTAATCTAAAACCAGAAAATATATTGATCCTTGTCTAATGTCAGCTCCCAAAGCACCCTGGGTGCGACAGGCGGAAATCTGCACTTTGACTTGGGACTGTACCTCGGCCATGAACTGGGATTTCATATTCGATTATCACATCCCAGCACGTAACCAAATCTAATCAGGTTCAGCTTTAAAATATCTACAATTCAAAGATCTGCGATCAGCTGTCATCTCAGAAACGGCTCGAACCTGAGAGCGAGATGAACAGCAGGAGACATGAAACAAGGATTCATTATGTGTTAAATATTTGACTCCTCCTATTTGACTGATCCTACACAGCTGGTACAGAGCGGAGCTTCTTTGTAGAACAGAAGACCTTTGGTCAGTAAAGACAGCGACTGCAGAGAGAACATGAACAGCACATACACTTGGTCCTAGCTGTTCCAGCTTTACCATTAATTATCTACAGCTGGTAGAACCTGCTGCTGCTGCTGATCACTGTCATCTGAACCAGCGAAACAGACGATCAGGCCAAAATGAACGGTTGCTACCTAAATGTTTTGCAGCTGAGGTGTATTTAACTGCACAGTGTAAGTGAAAGACTGGTTTAAAAACAGGACATTATATCTGGACTACAGTCTGATGTGAATCTGTTCTTCATCATCACATTAAACTAACAGGTCCCTTGATTATTATTTTGAGTTTATTTCATTTTATTTTAGTGTAATTACATAATGTATTGTTACATGAAGGCAGATCAGGTCCTGAGGCGGTGCTGAGGGAAATCAAAGTCGAGCAGATGCTGTATGACCCCACACACACACACACACACACACACCCACCTGCTCCCGGGACTCCATGATTAGAAGAAGAGGAGCTCCTTTCTTCCATTTGCTCCAATGAAACGAGTATTATCGCACTCCTCCTCACAGATCATGAACTTCAGAGGTGAAGGAGTCTCTGTGGACGCTGAGAGCAGCAAAATAACGTGAGGAAGTGACTTTCACTGCAGTTTCACTCTGATTACTAACAATTGTGCAGCACAGACATAATCATGCAGTCCAGCGTGACTGATCCTGGTCTTGGATCCGTACCTGGATCCTGAGTTTAAATAAACATCAGACATGAAAAATGTCTGTGAACCAAAGAGCGAAGGTGTTTCAGGTTAATAATCCAGTTCAATCTGTGTATTTCTGCGTGAGGGTTGGTATGACGAGGAAACACGGACACCACAGCGAGACCGGCACTTCTCTTCTGTTTGTAGTTTGTGACTAAAGTAAAAGAACTGAAGCCAAAATCTAATCAAACACTCATCATGACTCATGTTGTCCACAGTGTTAAACAGTTTGAAGGTCGAACACCACAAAAGATCAAATTCTGCTGCTGAACAATCCAAATACATTTGCCACTAATAGTGCTTTATTTAATTATTAATTATTAATTTATTCTTCTAAAAACCACATTTGCTTTGCCCCCATCTGTGATTACAATCACACACTAAAACACACTGTGTTATAACGATTTAGCTTTGGACCCAAAGATGCAGAACACAGACTAAGAGACAGGAGCAGGGCTTAAATAGAATTTATTGCAGATAGTTTCAGGATGGTAGGACCATTTCCACCAGTCCTTTAGCGTAGGGGGTTTCAGTTCGGGTGATGAGGTGAGTGTTTCAGGGCAGATTGATCCAGCTGACGATTGGGGTTTTTTGGCAGAGCCGGACAGGCGATGAGGCGATGAGGGGATCTAGACGGAGAGCAGGAGGCCAGTCCTGAGCTGGTGGCAGAGCTGGACTAGCATGGGAACAATGATCCAAACTGGAAACAGACAACAAGAAAGGAGCCGGATGTAACCGGTAACCGCGGCAGACTGAAGCTATGGATCTGGAGCACAGGGAGGCTCAGGGCTGCAAGCGACAACCGACTGGAACTTGGCCTTAACGTTCGCGCCACCAGGTAGACTGAACGATCCGGCAGGGACCGGCGCGATGAGCCGGGGTTAAATGCTGCCGCTGGTGGAGGAGTTGATGAGTAGATTAGACGCAGCTGTGCCAGTGAGTTGGTGGGAGAGGAACCAGGTGGCCACGCCCAGCTCCAGGCCGACAGACACACAGAGAGGGAGGACAACGGCCTGAAGATGGAGGAGAACACAGGGAACAAGGGGGAGAACTATTCTACCCGTGACACACTGAAACACTCAGAAACACTTTAGCACTTACACACATTCAAACACACTGACACACTGTAACATTTAATAGTTTGAAAAACATTTCAGTTTTAGTTTTAGTCTGAAACTGAAAGTAAAGATGAGTTTACAGATTGATCCATTTAATGTGAATGTACTCTTGAGCCCATGAGTGAAAAAATGCAGCCTCTCATTCATTTCAATGGAGCCAGTCTATTCACACAGTTGAGTAGCCCACACCCGGGCTTTGGCAAAAAAACTGAATCAACACGACACAACGTCATCCAGCAACATTTTGCTGTGGCCAATAAAAAACACGCATGAGCACATTTCAGTTATTTTACTTAGTATTGTGAACACTGTGTTTCTACTGGTTACCTCAGGACAAAACATGACATGACGTTTCTGTGATAACTTTCCAGAGTTGGAACATCCTGTGTGAGAATATACACCTGTGCAGTGATTTCATGTCTGACAAACCTTCACACCGGATTTCACAGACACTGACAACTTTGCTAAATTATCAGAGTTTGCCAAGAGACCTGGAGCATGGTAAGCTAAAGGCGGCTAACTTCTTAGCTGGCAGCTGTGTAAATGGTAAATGGACTGCACACATATAGGACTTTTCTAGGGTTATTGACCACTCAAAGTGCTGTACGCTACAGGCCACATTCACTCATTCACACAGCCATCAGGGCTATTTGGGGTTCGGTATCTTCCTCAAAGACACTTCAACATGCAGACTGGAGGAGCCGGGGATTGAACCACAGACCTTCTGCTTAGTGGACGATCCACTCTACCCCCTGAGCCACGGCTGCAGGTAGAGCAGGCAGCCACCACTCGCAGGGCTGGTGGATTAATCACCGACTCGTCCTGTCGTCAGCACCGAAGTGTCCTTGGGCAAGACGCTGAACCCCAATCTGCTCCCAGTGATCAGACCAGCAGCTTGTAAGACAGCCCACTTTCATCAGTGTGTGAAGAGGAATCAAACTGTGAAGCTTTCTGGATTAAAGTAAAAATGCAACCATTTACTCTTTAACTTTCCTGCTCTCTGTCACCAAAGTTTGCTGTTGGCAGCTACGTAAATTTGTGTGACATGCTGGTGTAACTGGACCTGTACTCAGTCTATGTCTGTGTGCAGGCAGGTTTTCTGTCGCTGTCAAACTTTTTTATTTGACCTTTTTAATTCTAAAACTGAAAAACATGCAGTGTATCTGTTCTCTGTTTTCATCTCAGAGTGCACCAACATTCACATGTTACCTGTTCTCCACATTCATTCGAAGGTTTGAAAATGTTCAGGAATTTGAAATGGACGTAAAAAAATCTGAAGGGGTCATGTGGACTAATAAAATTGACCTGTTACAGATTTTTCTCTGTGAACCGGCAACGCTGAGTGTTAATGAAATCTGTGTAACTGTGTGTTTGATGAGTTGTGTGTACATCGTCTCCACACTGATTACTGATCAGTTACCAGGCTCTAACCTGCAGCCGAGCGGGAAAACGCCTTTGATCAAATATTTATTTCCATATAAACACAGGGGGGATACGCGCCTTCATAGTGTGTAAATAGAGAACAGGCTTCATTAAAACTGGACTCCTATTAATTCTGTTGAGCTCTTTTCTTTTCGGGTGTGTTTTCTATCCTCTCACATCTGAAACTTTTTTTCACAGAAGGTTAAAATCTTTTCAAACGTGATTCATTAAAAGCATGAGTGCCAATAATTTATCAAAAACGGAATATTTTCATATCAGAGATGGGCGAATGCGTATGAAATAATGTTGATTCAAAAAAAGGGAAAAGTGCCATTGATAAGACTGATTTATATTCAGTTTTGAAAACACTTTTTAAATGAATCCCACACGATTCAGTCGACGGTCAGATACAAAATTCAAATGTTTTAATGAAGGGAAGCCTGTAAGATAGTTCTTGTTCTGTTGCCTGAGCCAAACAGTTCTCAACCAGAAAGCTGGTTTAGAGTTTAAGGTTCATTACTTTTAAACATTATTAATAAAGATACTTCTCTTCTTCCCTGACTGTGATGGTTGTCTCTGTCCATGCGTGCACTGTATAGTACAGTCATATGTTGCATTAACTTGACAAGCTAATGGTCAGTTAAGAACTGAATCTGTGCCGAAGCTACAGAGCTTCGGCACAGATTCAGCTCTTAAATTTGAAGCAGAACATCAGAATCAGTCGGGTTGGGTCTTAAAGAAGTAGGTACAGGTCGGGTTGAGGTTTGTGCAGAACTTTTTATTCAATCATGGTGGTGCAGATACAATGAAGTCAGAGCTATGTGCTAAAAACACAGAGTTTACTGCCACAAAAGGACTTTGTGATGTTTAAACTCAAAAACAGACTATGATGAAACTGCTTATTGTGCTCTTTGTGGTACATAATGAGAAAGAAATGCTGTGTAAAGTGCTGCAATATTCATACACTAAACTGAATTTAAATCAAATTAATTTCCTTTATAGACGCCTAACATGATGATTAATGATGTATGTAGAATCTTCACTACAAAGAACACTGGGTTTTACTGCATTATATTTGACTGATGTTAAATTGCATGTGTTAGGAAACTATTAACTGTAAAAAAAAAAAAAAAAAAAAAAAAAAAAAAAAAAATATATATATATATATATATATATATATATATATGAAAAATATGTAGAGGAGCTCAAAGTAGTTATTCAACCCTGGGTAGTGAATGCAGACTTTCTTTTCAGACTGTGAACAGTCCCTCAATAGGATAGGAAACCCTGTATGGAGCCTGAAAGACAAGGCCGAGGGCAAACAAGTTGGAAAGGACTCGCTGCTGCTCATTAAACTTTTTCCTGTGATTTGACAGGAATATCTGAATCTGAGTCTATCAATTCCTCTCTCCGCTGATCTTGGTTTAGCTGTCCTCAGGAGTTTAATGAGGACACTAACCTGACACCGGAAATGTTGGGGGGCGTGTTCCCACATCCTCAGTGGAAACTATGTCCTTGGCTGCAAAAAGATTTATTTTTTCAAAAATACATACATTAAACTGTTTTGTTTCATTTGACAATGAGCTGACCGGACAGATCTATATCAGATTTTAGCTGCTCTCTGTAAATATGGAAACTCCCTCAGCAGGCATCAAACTACACACATTTAGTTGATTGTCGATGGATCGAAGCTTCACGGTGACGACTTCATCTCTTCTTATGTCCTCACAACGCTGCAACTTGATGTAATTAGAAAATCTGTCTCCCATTATTAACACAAAAACTACCTTATACTTACCAGCTGTGCATATCATTATAAGGAGACAACAGTCTAATAATTACATTAACAATCATTATGAGCAAAATGTCTAAATTTACAATACTAGTTATCTCGTAATGTTTCATTTTGTACATGCAATGCACATCTGTAGGTTAGGGTCATGTTTATAATTATATCTCTATCTACAGTGAATCACATAATTACAAGAAAAATATTACAAATTAATGACATATGTAAATTGTAATTAAGAGGAAAGTATCAAATAATTGTTAATAATTACATCAATTATCATATAATTATTGTGTAATAATGTCAAAGTTTTATATATTTGATTATGAGATCTTTAATCTGGTGATAGTTTTTAATCTCTAAATTTTGTTGTGAATACAGTGCACTTCTATAGTTCATGTCAGGGTCATGTTACATTACCTGCAGTGTGTTACATCCATGAACGGTATTCAGAAAACACACACTGTCTATTAAACAATAGATTATTACTCTGGCAGCAGCAAACACTCAGTTTTTAATCAGTTTATAGCTGTGTTCTTATTTTGAAAATAAAGAAGTTTTTTGGGTGAGAATCTGTAAAATGGTGATGGAAGGTTTTGTTTTTTCAGAGGACAGAAACATGGTTTGCAGCAGAGGAGAAAGCTGCCTATTATCCTCTCTGTGTGGATGAGTTAAATGAAAGCACTTCTCATGTTGACGCTCCGTCGTCCTTCAGCTGCACATGAATACAAACGGAGTTGGAGCTGATTAACAACAAACACTGAAACACTGCAGCGTGTCACAGAAAATCATTACCATCAGTGGTTCAGGCTGGTTGAAGCGGAGGATGAATTACAGGTTGCCAGTGAGAGTGCGTGACGTGGTAGCACAGAGTGATTTTACCCAGCAGGACACTGACAACATGTCATTACACCTTCAGACTCATGAAAGAGACTGTGGCTGGAATGGACTCGGAGCTTCTCTTACCTTCCGACACTTGTCACTCTTCTCTCTGTTTACGCCAAAACTAAAACACTTTGCTGTCAGGACTGCAGACGAATACTGATTTCTTTGGTTTGTGAGCTTTCAGCAATGCCTCGTGGGTCCACACAGTCCCCTAAAAACCAAGAGCCAACCCAGGATCCTTGTAAGGCTGAGTTCAAATTCTGTTTCCTTTCCTCGGGTCTGTTTGGGTCCACCTCATTGTGGATCAGGTATAATGGTATGTTCAATGAGGAAGCCCAGATGCAGAACAGACATAATTAGATGATCAAAGGATTTTACTGCAAAAGGCTTTGGAATGGATGATCAAAGGGGAAATGAAGGCTCCAGTAGGAGAAGGTGTAGGGCTAAGGGGAAAACGTCCGATGGCTGGGCTGAGCAGGGAATGAGTGGAGCTGGCAGGTGAGGCAGAGCTTGAGGGAAGCTGGAAGGCTGGTGGAGATGAGCAGGTTTTGGGATGATGAGCTGCGCGGTGTGCGTGGCAGGCGGAGAGTCCAGCAGGCAGACAGGTATGCAGGGGATAATCCTGAGGTACAGGGAAACAAAGGTTAGCACAAGCAACTACACAAGGATATAAATTTTCGTATACCCTACAGTAAGTGGCCAAGCACACGTGGTACCAAACTGGCAACGGTACATGAACAAGTGGATTAAGAACCTGGCTTTAAATACTGCTGGACTGATGAGCTGATGGATGGCAAGTGTGCAGACAGATTTTCAATCAGAGAGCCTGAAGAGAGTGAGAAGCTCCACGGCCACAACACAGCACATACACACCGAGAGACAGACAGACGGGGGAAGACAGGAGACACAAGGGAAAAACTGGAGTCATACCACTGACAATGACAATGGATAATCCATGGGTCTGTTTCGACTCTGACTGTTCAGTCAGGTTTTGACTCAGGTCTCTCTTTTAAGAATTAATGTATACACACCAGAATCAGGTAGGTTTTCTACAGGTCAGTTTCAGATCAGCTCCAAAGGCCTGAACCGCTACTAGAAAACATCAACAAAGAGCCCGACCAGTCAGACCAGTCTAACAATGATGGTGAGTAGTGTTAGTTTATGAAGCTGTCACACATAAATGAATACAGACATTTTGCCAACTGGGAACAAAATTAACAATGGCACAGGGTATTTACCCAAAGCTTTTAAAAATGATTCTTGTGATGATGACGTGACTTGAAACTACACAGGTGCCGTAGAGGCAAACTAATTTCATGAATCAGCAGCTGTGTGCTGTTCTGAAACAATTTCTGTGCACTTCCAATCTTATTCTGAAGTGATAACCAAACTCAGAATTTAGAAAAATTTGGAGACTCTGGAACTTTGGGAACTAGAATTTCAAAATTGAATTTACTGAATAAAAATGCAGAAACGGAACCTTTGGAAACTGCAACAATGGAAGGGAAATTCGAAATCGAGCAAATCTGAAATTTAATAGTAGTTCAGTGTGGGAAAAGACAAACAATTAAAGCAGAGGTTGACGCCTGAGCTGCGTTTATTATCTGCAGGCTGACAGGACAGCAACAGACACAGGAGAGTAGGTTTTAACTCTGGCTGCCATTTAAAGATAATCCTCCATGTGTCCGGAGCTGCTGTAGGAAACTCAGCATGATGCTGAAGTCAACAATGAGGATCAGACTGAGTCCACTGCTCTCCAGAGTGACCGACAGTAAGATCACCGACCAGTGAGACTTGAGAATCCTCCTCTGTACTCGCTTCTAAACATTTATCTTTAACAGCCAAGCACTCTCTGATCCCCTGACTTTGTGCTGCTGAGAGTCTGAAGCCTTTTAAATGTCAACAGCTGACAGTCCACTGCTCATTTATTTCACTGTTTTAACCTTCGGACACGAACCAATGTGGTAAATTAAAGTTTTGTTTTACCCGTCTGTTAATGTGGGACATCTGGCTGAGATTTCAAAAACAACTCAGCCGTTAAGTTGAGCAACTTGCCAAACCCTCCGGACTTTTCTGCTGAAGTTCACCTGCTTCAATTAGACTAATAACTTGCAAAACATTACAGCAACTTTCCTTAAATTCCTCCTAATTAAGTGAACCCCGAAATAGTGACTTTCTTGAGATTAATGGACATCATGTCCAGACAGGCGTCAGGTCTGATTTATTTAGGTTTATACTCTTGGAAAAAATACTTATTTATTGTACTGGTCTGCTACTCTGTCCACAGTTCAACTGAACATGTACAGTTATTTTAAAATACGCTCATGTGAACATTGTTAAAATAACTTACATTTATTGAAATCCTCCTGTTCTCTGTCTGAAACTAACATTCAGATGGGTATGAGTTTTACGTCAGAGCATCGAGCACAGAACGAGTCCTCTAACCGGAACCACCACATCGGTTGTTTGACCCGACCCCCGGATACGTTGGATAGGAGCGTACCAGTGGCGGCATACCGGACCTTCGTCGGGAACTATAAACACACGGTTAAGGTTGTGGAATAGTCATGGATTCATCAAACAACACTGACTATCAACGACCTGTGACCTCAGTTGTTACAGGAGGACACTCTTACACAGAGACAGGTCCAGGTCACGTTTAGCCTAGCTTAGCAAAAGACTGAAAGAAGAGGGAAACTGTCAAATTAGCTCCACCAGAAGACAACAAAAAAGAGATGACTTCAACCACACTAATCAGAAAAAGTTGAGATGGTTGGAGTGCCAAGAATGACAGCCATGCAGGGCAGGAGTAGAAGGAGTTAGAGTTGGTAACAACACATTACTAAACACTTAGATCTGATTACAGCTGCATCAGAGTCTGTTAGAAACCAGTTATTACTTCTTTATGTACCGATTATATAGAATTAAGTATTTGTTGCCCTTTGAGCCTCTAAAACTGTATTCTTTTGGAGGTTGTTCTTGATTGCATGGTGCTACAGAGGTTTTCAACAGATTTGTTTTCCTATCTATGATATTTCTTACGTTTTACTGGAACGTGGTTTAGTAAGTCACTAGTTTGAAACTAGTTTGTTACTGAGAATTAATTAATTGGTTAATGTTCTAACTTAGTGAAGGATTTGTGAAGAGCTGCTGCAGCACAGTCGTTAAACTTTAAGAATAAAGCATATCTGACTGGTCAGTTACAAATAAATTCAGCTGTCTCTCTGTCTGACCACTGGTGCATCTGCTCCGTGGGACTGAATGATGACCAAAACCATGATATTTTCTTTGAGGACAGAACAGTACAAAATGCCTTACTGAAAGAAAATGTGTTCTCTGTGAATGTACTTCATTTTTGTGCCAGTTTTAAAGAGGTCAGAGTTTCTTTGTCTTATTTAAGGTCTAACAGCTCTCTCCACTCTTTACCTTTTTCTTCTACAGTCACATCTGACGTTTTCTTTTCTTGGATCATAGATTCTCTAGATGATGTGGTAGGAAGTGGTGAAACTCCAATAAATAAATTTCCACTTTTAAAACTTTGGCAGAGGAAGGAGTGTTCAGATCACAGGGGAGTTTCAGAGCCAGGTAGCAATTAAAGCAGGGATGGACTGTGTGAAGTAAAGTTTAATTAACTCCTGTTTTAAAGGCACTTCAAACCTGGAACAAACCTGGAACTGTTTGAGAGCAGCTGACCACATTTGTGGGGAGGTGAGCAGAAAGGAGGCTCACAGCAGGTTCTGATTTGGTGGTTTACGTGCTGAACCACACTCAGTGTGGAAACATGAATTATAGCACAGAGCTGAAACTGATGGAAGGGAGAGACTCTGCTGGTCTTTAGCTTAAACTTAGCTTGCTGAGGTTATAGCCTACTCACAGTTACTACTTCTCCATCCTCTGATGTTGGGCTGAGCGCAGACTGGACGCTACAGTGACTCACTATCTTGAGCCTCTTGAGTTATAAAGTGTAATTACGACATGGGACAGGCCGGGGCTAGCTGGTTAGCATGCTAACTTCAGTAGATATTCCTGCAACACAATACATAGATGTCTTTGCATAACATCAGCACTGTTATTTCTTCACACCCTTGTGCTAATCGTGGTTCAATGTTTGATGTTTTAAACTGAAGTACTTTAACCCTTGAAATCCTAGTTCCAGTTCTACCAGTTATTTCAGCTCTAGATGCTAGCTTGTAATTCTGACTAAACCATGCTTGGTCTCGACTATAAACGAGAACAGCAAAGTTTCCGTAAACAGGCTGACGACATCCTGCTCAGCAGCGTCCATCTGATCTGAAAATGAAGACTTTTTTCAGACATTTTTGTGTGTCCATTATTAGAGTGATACTGTAAAAAACCACAGTGGCTGTGCATTTGACTGTTGTTTTATGAGCTGTCATTTAAATGTGTACCAAGCTAAATGGACACGTTTCATCAGGATCTGATAATTGAAAATGACATTTGTTGTCTTTTTATAAATTCAATTCAATTAACTTCAATTCTATTTATATAGCACCAAATCGTAACAGAGGTTATCACAGGGCACTTTTCATGTGGAGCAGGTCTAGACCGGACTCTTTATAGATATATTTACAGAGACCCAACGTTCCCCCATGAGCAAGCACTTGGTGACAGTGGAGAGAAACGAATCCCTCAAACGGATAGAAACCTTTAACAGAACCCGGCTCATGGTGGGCAGCCGCCTGCCCCGACCAGCTGGGTTGAGAGAGAAAGAGAGAGAGTGAGTCGGGGGGCTTCCACATAAAGATGTATATGCACATGAGAAACGTGAAGCGAGGAACTTTATAGCAAAGTAATGTTGATAAATAATATTGTATGGACAACTAGCTCTGTTAAACAGAACTGTACATTTGTACTTCCGCAGCACAAATATTGAAACCGTGCAGCAGCTGTACTTGAAACAACTAGGAGAACACAAGAATACAGTACCTGTTGAACTCAGCTGACCAGCAGATGTAATCTATGAAGTCTCCTGATTAATACAATTATCATAGTGGAAAATTATATACAAAAGGCCACATTTGAGAAAATGAATTTCATTTTTGTTGTAAATCCCTGAAATGCATGAATTTCCAAATTAATTTAAATAAGAATATGCTATCCTTTCATTTAAACAGAAGACCAGTTAATGTTAATTTACTTATGTGTTTATTGTATTGGCTATTTTTTTATTATTTAGAATGCATTTGTTACGGCAGCTGTGACTAATGCCTCTGTTTCTTTTCAAGAAGAAGAGAAGTACTGTATAAATACTTTCTGTATATATAGCCCCCCCCCCTTGACTAACAATGTCCTAATCCACTCTGGCCATCTGAACAGTTATCAGTTCTAAATATTTTTATTCCACCTAATCTGACCCTTTTATCAGATTAACACAGATTTCCTCTGTCACTTTTGGCACGACACTGATTCTTAGTGACCAATCCGGCACTTTTGTCCCCCATCCCCACCCCCACCCCACCCCAGGTTAATGACATCGTGGAGATATAAACGGCTCAGTCTTCTGGTTGGTTTTATGGATTTGAGAGTTCATGCGTGTAAGCTGAGGATGTGATGACAGCAGATAACAGTTTACAGTATATCCCTCCAGCACGCAGGTACAGGATGAGTTCAGCGCATCGCTGCATGAAGCTGCAGCTCATCAGTCTGCAGCAGGTGTACGACAGTCTGAGCACTGTTGCAGCATCATAACATCTAGGAATAATAACAACAACAGCACTTTGAAAAGCGGACAAAAATTCACTAAATTAAAATTAACACCAAAAATCACATCTGATATATTTCCCATAATTCACAAGTTTTCACATGTGAGAGGTGCCAAAAGTACAAACCCATATGTGAAATCATTATATATGACAGAATCATGAGAAGATGTTTTGAATGTTGCATTATTTTCATATGTAGATCACTTGAAAAATGCTTCACAACAAATTAACATGAATTTTTTTGTAGATGGTTGAAACTATGAAATAGTAACAACTACTATAATTATTATTTTTTATAGAATTATTTTTTATATATATTAACCAAAAATCTCAATCAATTTAAACTAAATTAAATCTATCAAATTAAAAATAATTCTATAATTGACTGACTAAATCTCATATGTAAGTCAAAGTAAGTAACGTTGATTTAGTTCATGATCTCATCTTTCTAGTTCATAAATTTCAAGTAAAAATCCTAATTTTGATTTGTTATAAAAATTTGATTTAGTATATCATAATCTTCACTTCATATCTGAGGATTTTGATGTAGTTTCTCATGGTTTTTACCTCAGGTTTCCCAATGTTGATCAAAAAAGTCAAAATTCTGAATTATTTTCTCACAATCTTTGAGGTACTTTCCCATAATTCATAATCTTGAATTTATATCTCATTATTTTAATTTGAGTCGACATATGGTATTTGTAAAAAAATGGTAAAGAAGGAACTTGACTTGAGTATCTCTTTTTTTGCCTACATTTTCCTCTGTGTGTGTTTCTGTCCTCAGCGCTTGTAGTGAAGAGAAATAAAAATATTTCTCCACGCTGTGTAGAATAACCAGGGGAGCCCATTAGGTCGAGTTGTGTCTCCATGTTCCTTGGGGCGGACCTTTAGTCCACATCATCCCTGGCTAAGTGGCAGACCTGTGGGACCCTCCCTCTGCCCCCCTCCTCAGATCACCATCATCACCATCTGCACTCGGCAGCCTGCTGTGCAGCTCTTTACAAACCCTCTCTGTTAGAGGGACTCTGCCTCTGCACAGTGGCGGGGTGGGGGTGGGGATCGGACAGGATCCTGATGGCCTGATCTCTCTGATCCAGTCCTGACGGTCTGTCCCACACTCTGACTGTTCTATATAAACAAAGTGGAGGTAATTAGATGAACAGTATCAGAGTGTTCTAATTAAAGTCAGAGCTCACACTAACATAGAAGCTGTTTGTGGAGTTCATCAGGATCAGACCAGGATCGGACCAGGATCGGAACTCATCCGGTGTCTGGGTTCGTGTGGAGCTGGTTACGTGTGAAATGTCAGGTTAACTTCTGGATGCTCTGATTACAGCTGGCTGCCAAACAAAGTGGCGTTTGTTTCTAATTTGGTTCATGAATATTCTGCCTTACAGGAATAAAACCAGTGATTATGTAAAGTAGAACATTTATGTGAATAAAGCTTTTTACAAAGGTTATAACACATTGACATTATCTCACACATTTGTTCTCATTTTCATACTTTTTTCCCAGTTGAGTCAATCATGCACGATATATTTTATTTGTTTTGTTATTGGATAAATTATTTCCTTACATGTCTCTGGCAATTGTGGAGCACATGTTCAACCTCGACCGAGAGCCTTTACACTTTAACTCCACATCTAGTGGCCACATCGAGGCCACGCAGCCATTTTAAACTGAATATAGGTCAATTTGACCACAAATTTTGCTGCAGTTAACTTTGTGACTGGACCAGGACCAGGACAGACCGGAGAGGATGTCCGGACGCCTCGACCCATCAGGACTTCCAGTGTTAAAAAGAGGGTAAATATTATTGTCTCTGTGGGTGAGACTCTTCAATGAGGTCGACTGTCTGGATCCTCTGAGTCTGTTGTTACAGTTGGAGTCAGAGACGAGGAGGATCGGGACTCATTAAACCTGAACCTGGATCTGACCGGGGAGGATTCTTCACCTGCTGAGAATCAGAGACTGGAGGGAGATTATTTACAGTGGTTCAGCAGTAGCCTGATACTGAAGCAACATGTCAGGCTGCACTGCAAACTTTCATCTCACACACACATTCAGTCCAAACTGCAAACCTTCATATTTTTATAGGAAACGCATTTTTGCTCTTTTCAGCAGTGAACAAAATAAAATGCTAAGATGCAGATGCAGAGAGGCCTGAAAACACCACCTTCAAACTTCGAGCCCTCTGTAATGTTTTTCTATACCATTTATAACATGCTCCAAACATGATGTGATGTGTCATATTATCAACACACTGACAGCAAAATCTTAAAGCCCTCCACAGCCTCCACCTTTACAAACTCCTTTATTCCTTTATCTGAATGTAGATGTGTTGGTATTGTGTTTGTCCTGTAGGTGGAGCTCTTCTCCTCCTCTCTGTTTGTCTTCTCAGTAAACTGACCATCTATCCTGCATCACATCCTTTCTCCGTCTGTCTGTGGTGTCAACATTTCTTCTCCTCCTCCTCACTGCGTCTCTAACAGCTCTTTGTTTCTCAGCTTGCTCTTTACACATCAGAAAACTATGGAAGCCCATTAATGCCAGAAAACCAAAAGTACTCAAATTTATTATCAGATTACAAGTTTTTTTTTAGTTATTTTATTTGTCAAAAAAGATTTTGGTGCATTTGGTAAAAATAGATTCTGAAATAACTAAAAGATAATAATACATTTCCCCTTTCCCTCTTTTATTTTTCCACTCATCTAAAGAAACCGTCCCATTCTGATCTGTATGTCAAAAGAAAAAAACAGGAACGGTTTCTTAACAATACCCTTCAACGTTATCTTTTTCCTTCCCTTTAAAGCAAACAACTATTCAATCAATTGAGACAGTAATCTGCAATCAATACATTCACTGGAGTCCCCCTTATAACTAAAACAACTTGGTTATAAATGAGTGTTTTTTTACTGGTCAAGTCATAAATTGAGATTATGTTGAAAAACTAATCATTTCCATTTATTAAATAGAATCTAGTAGTTTTTACTTCAGTCAAAGTTTTTAGTTCTGTTTCTTTCTGCTCAGATTCAAAACTTAAATTTAACTACGTTATAATTTTGTCTTACTGAGTCATTATTTTGAGATAAGTAAACTTTGTGATACAAACTCAAATTAAAAGTTAGTAATTCACATGTTTGATGAAACAAAATTACACTTGACTCAAGTCTAAATTAAATTGAAATTGTGATGGGAAAAGCTTTACTTGACATGTTACAATTTGACTAAAATTGGTCAGGTCAGGTTATGTAATAAAAAGTAAGAGTTTTGACTTATTAAACCAACATTATGAGACACTCAGTGACACCTAATATTTCAAGTTTTGATTTATTTTACAAGTCTCTGAGCTAGTTAATTTAGCACTAATTACTGGGAAAAATACAGGGAATTCTTTAAAAAAAGAAGAAGAGCAGCATCATTACCCAGGTAAATATTGAGTCATGATTAATTTATTATTGGAACCTTTTTTATTTGAAGAAATATGTTTGTAGTTGCACGTAACAGTATACTTTAAGAACAACTTTCATTTAAAAAAAAACCTTTTCCCTACACCTTCAGAATACATACAAAAACACATTGATCAAGTTATGAGTTTCCTTAGAACAACAACATTTAGACCCATTTTTTTCTTCTGTTGTTTTAGGAAAAACTTCTGTTATTCACAAAAACATTTACAATTAACCTTACATTTTAGCTTTATTTACAGGAGGAAAATAATTCTCTTAAAAGAACAGCTACATTTAAACCAAAGTAAGGACTAAGTAATTATTACTTTTTTTATTACTTAGAATTATATATTGAAAACTGTATTTTTCAGTGACCAGTTTCCAATTTTAAGTGTTCAGCTGACCTGCTGTTTTGATTTCATACTGTCAATAAGACACAGTTACGACTTCGTACTTATGTTTTTATTTCTTTTAACTCATTTGTTTTTCTCTTTCTGGCAGATTTGGTCCTCCGTACACTGTCATGCTGCTGGTATGTCAGACTGGTTACAGTCTGTGGTTGGCTGCCTTCTCTCTGCATACCAACATGGGCGAGAGACATAGAGAGACAGAGAGAGAAAGAGATAGATAGATAGAGAAAGAGAGAGAGAGAGACAGAGAGAGAGAGAGAGGCATAGATAGAGAGACAGAGCGAGAGAGGGGTGAGAGATAGACATAGATTGATAGAGAGAGAGAGAGAGAGACAGAGAGAGAGAGAGACATAGATAGAGAGACAGAGCGAGAGAGGGGAGAGAGAGAGAGAGAGAGAGAGAGACTACGGGGGTGGAGGGTTTTTTGTTTTCGGGGCACTCTCTCTCTCTTCATTCCCAGCGTCCTCTGGGGGACAGAACGAGCCAACAAACCCTCCTCCCTCCCTGGAACAGCTAATCCCTGAATCCAGTCCAACCACCACAGTCTCTGAGCGCCCGATGGGGACGAGTCAGACTGCCAGGCGTGTCCTCATATCAGATTCAGAGTCAAAGCTACGCAACCAGCAACATGTTGCTGAGGTCAGAGTCACAGCAACGCAACCAGAAAACACGTTACCGAGGAGAAAATCCAGGGCCGACCTTTGACATACGCTACACAGGCGGTTGCCTAAGGCACAGAGCGTCAGGGGGGCGTCACAAGAGCGGAGTATACTACTAACATAATGTTATTAATCCTGGTTACAGTAACAGCATTATCAACAAAAACAGCCTTTTAATCTACATAATAAACGTACTGAGCCTCCTGAACTGTCAGTCACAAGGGGACAACATGATGGAATAAACACTGCTGCTGCTCATGGTTTTTTTTAATCTGCCCTGCACTTGTCCTGTGTGCACTGTGCACTGACAGTGGAGGATCATGGGAACTGCATCACTCAGCCCAAAATCCAGGACCTAACACTGACTGATTGCAAATGCTAGATTTGATCAGCTGGAGGGACGCTACAATTCTTATGAACTCAAATTATTTCATAATGACATAATTTGACCCCAAGCCTTCAGGTGAAAAGAGGAGGAGGCAAAGAAAGAACCATATGGAGCAATGTTGTCTTATGTTAAAATTAAAATGTGTTTTGTGTCTGGACATTTCATTTTTAGTAGCTAGCTAGCTAAGTAGCAATAAAGGTAATGCTAGATGATGATGCTACAATAGCTGCTGGACTCAGATACAGATTGAAGGATATGAATCTTAGTGGCATGAACTATTCAGATCCTTTACTTAAGTAAAAGTACCAATACAGCAACAGTTTGAACTACTTTCGATACAGTTTGATTCGTCAGTCGTCAGATGATTAATGGCAGAGGAAAGAAGAAATCCAACAAATCCTAATCTTGCTTAGGGCACCAACAGCGATGCAGTTTTCAGTCTCCGTTAATTCAGTGGGCGGAGGGGGTGATAAATGTTTGTGATCCAGTTCAAAAACCACGTGGACTACACATTCGTCTGCTGATGGTCTGTTTTTCCTTTTTCTTCGAGGAGCAGGGATGAAAAGGGAATCAACAACCTGAACACATGATTTCAAACTGAAAACAGTCGAAACACAAGCAGAAATCCCCACTTTTACCTAAAGAGGATTTGTCTAAACAGCAAACACCTCGAAATTCAAGTGAGAGTTTATTTTCACACTGTAAAATGTCTGGCTCCATACAAAACTTATAACTAAATCCTTATCATTAATGTTTGTTTGTATAATGTATCAGTTAAAACAAACACACACACACACACACACACACACACACACACACACACACACACACACACACACACACACACACACACACACACACACACACACATTTCAGATGATGAATGATTATTTCATTTTTAAAAACTCTCAAATATTCATATTGGTATAACGCTCAAAACATCCATCTGAAAGTTTAAATTTTGACTTGATTTTATCATCAAATCAAGTCAAATTATGACTGATGGGAAACTCGTAAGTGTAAGCCGTTTCATCAAGAAAACCAGAGGACCGAGTGTGGGACACTGTGGAAAACCAAATGAAATATAATGAGAAACATGCTCACCGATACTTTTCGGTGTAGCTGACAGCTTTATCAATAATTTTTTTAATTTTCTTATTATATCACAAAACTACGAATAGTTTTTTCCTTTTTTTTAACTCATGGTCCTGGATTTTATTCAGCATGCATCTTTTGAGTTTTTCTCTCTTAATTAATTAATTAATTTATTTAATTGGAGTCCTTATTTTCTTTCACACACTTGTGTGGAAAATACCAGAAATTACAAATTGTAAAAAAGTTACAGCTTAGGAAAGACAGGTTTAGGTCTGTGTCCATAACTGCAAGATTTCTGGCCTAGTTTGTGGTCTTTAACGTCAGCGACTGAAGCTGAGCTCTGACTTTCAATCTTTGGCTCCAAGTTTTGGCTCATCCAGTCACTGATTTGTCCAGTGCAGCTAGTCAGTGCTTATATGGGATTATAGTCACCTGGTGATACCATTATATAAATCTGTGTGTCTGCATAATTCTGGTCAGATATTTAGTTGTTTTCTTTAATCTGTGCCAGTGGAAGTCTGTAGATGTTGAACAGAAGGGGCCCAAGGATGGAGCCTTGGGGATCTCCGTGTCAATTATATACACTCAGATGTGTAATTGCTGATCGACACAAAGTAGTCCCTGTCGTTTAAAAGGGTTTTAAACCAGTTTAGGAGTGTGCCAGAGAGTCCACCGTTTTTTTGTGTTCTTTTACAGAGATTACACAGTTTACAGAGTAATTTAACCCTAATGTAAATTATGCTTTTACTGACCTCTAGTGGTTTACCTTCTCACCTGGCTGCAGTGATGTACAGGTGTATGCCAGGGTACTGTGACATCACTGTTGGTTATACTGTAGGTGAAACACTTCTGACCACAGCTCTCTGTGATGGAGGCTATGGTCAGAGGTGAAACAGACTTTTAAAGTTTCAGAGGAGGCAGAGCAACACTGCTGTTCATGTTACTATTTAATATCTCATTTGTTAAATTAAAGCTAAAATGTGGGTAGGTTTTGAACTTATTTTCTTGATTTAACAAAATTTTCTTGCAGAGTCTGACATTTTAAGCCTGATCAAAGCTTTAGGTTTGGACAACAACATCACATGAAACCTGCCTCACAGGGTTGCAGGTTTGTAGCCTTTTGGTCCAGGAGGTAAATGTCCACTACAACTGTGGAGGTTTATACTGTGTGAGCGTGACACTTCCACTGAGTATGAATGCTGTAAACTGAGGATGTGGATGATTACAAAGCACCGAGCGGTCCAGTTACAATTTGTGGCTGAGTTTACAGGACAGAGGTCAGAGGAGGAAGGAGGTCCACACTGTCAGAAATAAATCTGTCACGTCTGCTGGAGTAAAGTTCATACCAGTGTTGAAAGTCCTGCAAATAATGAAGAAATTTGCTCACAGATATTTGGATCAGAGATGCATGTTTGATGAAGAAATTCAAAGTCTGTTCAAACCTCTGAAACAAAGAAGCAATGAAGAGCAATGAGACAAAGATGTGGAGGGATGTGTTTGTTCTTCACTTTAGTCGCTGCATTTAGATCTTAAAATTTTACAGTTACATTTACCCTGAATTTCGTTTTTCAGTAACAAGTATTTAACAGAAAACTTTCTGTTATAACATTTTGTTTCTCTGTAAACTGGATTTCCTTTAGCTAAGATAAGAAAAGACTTTATTAAATCATATCACAGCAGCACAAGAAAATAAACAAACATATATAGAAAATGAAGAAGACTTACAGACAGAATTAGTACAGTGTGTCTTTATTCATAAATGTAAACTATAACAATATAATACATACGACAATAAATGAAATTCGTATATACAGTAAATATATGGTACATACACTACATAAAATAAGCAGCAGTATGAATTGTATTGTTTGCTATACAATAAATATACAGAAAATGATATACATGTATTAATTCATATTGTCTTTCTCTTTTTTCTCTTTTGAATATTTGGACAAGTGTGTTATGTGTGAGCTGTCTCATGACAAAATAAAAGCAAGCCAGCTATCGGCTGTGTCCCATTACATGATGTCACGTGTCATCACGTGACTTTATGTATAGACTTTAACCGTTCAACTCGACTTGACCTGACTTGACTTGACTCAACACAACCTGATTTTATTTGACTCTGCCCGTTTCAACTCAGCACAAATTGACTTGACCGGGCTTGACTGAGTTTGACTCAACTCAAATCGACCTGACTGAGTTCTATTTTACTCTCACTCATCTCGACCCGGCTCAACTAGACTCAACTCAACCTGACTTGATTGACTCATTTCGACCTGATTCGACTTAGTTTGACTTGACTTGACCTGACCTGACCTGACTCGACTCAATTTGACTTGACTCAGCTCAGCTTGACTCGGTCTGACTTGACTTGACCTGATTTGACCCGATTTGACTCGGTTCGTTTTGAGAAAGCTGCTGCTGGCACCAGCTCTCCTACAGACTGACTCTTGTCCAGACACAATAGGAATTTATGGACCTAGGACCTGGTCTCAGTGCTGACCTGGTCTAGCCATGTTCAGTCCTCTAACCTGTTTGACCCAACTGACCTCCAGCAGCTGTGAAAGTGAATCTGTGTCTGAATAATGACTCAGAGCCTGAGCGGGACAACATGTGACCTGTTTTGCGTTATAATTTGCTGCACCAGGACGATTTCACACAAGTCACTGTTCAATAAGCTTCATCAGTGGATCTGGTTTTTGGACACACACTCAGTCCTGAGCACATCTCAATATGTGATGCTGTGTGAATTGAAAAAAAACTCAGAGCAATCACACCAATGCGCCGTGAGGACAGCAGACATCCACACTGACCTCTGATCAGAGTCTTGATATGTGGACACAGAAATTGAGTTTATCATGGAGAGGTTGACTGACCGAGACAATGATCAGACTGTGACAGGTAGGACGAAGCACAATAAGTTACAATACGACACAACATGAGACAACAAGACACAATATGAGACAATAAAACACAATAAGACATAGTAAGAGACAATATGAGACAATAAAACACAATATAAGATAATAAGACCCAATAAGACATAGTAAGAGACAATATGAGACAATAAGCCACACAGGAGACTATAAGACACAATATAAAATAACAAGAGACAATGATAGACAGTAAGACACATTGTAACATAAGAGTGTAGATCAATCATCCACAGTTTATCATCGGAGGTAAAAATCAGTAATATAATGTTTTTTGTTTCATAGTGTAGCAAATACAAACATCTTTATTTTAAATAAATGTAAAACATTCATGTGTCTGTATTTTGGTTCTGTTGATCTGAGTTATGTATATAAATATATATATATATATGTGTGTGTGTGTGTGTGTGTGTGTGTGTGTGTGTGTTTGTGTGTGTATATGTATATTAATATACATTGTTGTAAATGCACCAGAGTTCACCAAGAATCTGTTTTTCATCTGTATTCCCTGGACAGTTTAAAAACAGTTTAAAAACAGAATCTATGATTAAAATGACAGAGTTATTGAGAACATTTACAACCATGAAGAACAAAAATAAAAGGAGAGTTTTAATCAATCATACAGGACCCCATTACATTGGATTGTCAGGTACTACGTAAAACATCCATCACATAAACAAAAAATAAAAGACATACAAAGCAATGAAATGGGGAATATTATTATTAATAGAAAGATGGGCTAAGTTATACAACACTGCGCTGCAACATTAGATGGTAATGAAATATGTAAAGCAGAAACACAGACATAAAAACACAAACAGTACAACGAATTCAGAAATCACCCTGATGCAATAAAAGCAAAGCCACAATAAAAAACATGGTACATGAGGAAAGAGTGGTCACAGCAAGAAAGGTATCAATGCAAATCTCTGTTTATTTCCAGATGATCTATACATAAATTGAACTAACTTGTAAAAAATCAATTAACAATACACACTAGGTATATAAAGATGATTTTATTTTGTTATTTAATAATACAAAGCTGTCTTTATTAAATGATAAATCTTCCCAGAAACTTAAACTGTTTAGAATTTAAAGAGTTATTTTGATTTGTTCAAATTACTCCATCAAACACTGTTTTTAAAAGCATATTCTTCATGACTATAATTTTCGATTTAATTTCTATTCTTACTCAGTGACTGATGGTTATACTTTGGAATATGTGGTTTCTTTGTTTAATTGTGTAAACGCCCTGTGAGCGGTATTGATATAATGTTATAAACCTGCTAAAAACTCAATGAATGAATCATAAAAATCGTATTCTATTATTGGAGACTACAGACTGTTACATTTACCTCACATGACGGTGCAGACAGAGAACGTTTGTGACTGAATGTGAAGAGACTGGAGGGTGAAATGCAGACGTATGCTCGTCGTAACGAGTCTTTTAAACAGAGGGCTGCAGATTCGCGCTGGGAGCTCCCTCACAGGGAAGATGATGGAAGTCTCTCCTCCCAGGCTTGCTCAACATGACTCCGGCCATCATGGCCGCCAGAGCTTGTTAGAGATGGACGAGGAAACCCTGTGGATGCGCTGCAACCGCTCCACCCGACCTGTGAATCACATACATGTGCGTCCAGGAAGGTGTCAGGTGGTGTGAGCTCGGCCTCGTACCGGGGCCTGCCGATGGAAGGTAATCTGCCTCAGACCCGATGGCTCACTTCAGCTACCGAGTGTTCAACAGAGGTTTTCCATCCAGCCGCTCCTGTTCTGCAGCGGCAGGATGGAAACAAACCAGATCTGCAACACACAAGGCAAACACAACACCATGCAGGGAGGGGTGGAGGTTACGGGGGCTGATTAAGCCCAGGAAAAGACAAATATACATGAAAAGCTCTGCATGATGCAAACAAAAATACTCTTGGGACATTCTGAATCATTATGATTTCACTTTAAATGTTGTGCACTACTGTACTTCATCATGGTCATATTAGCAAAATAAATTGTGTGAGCCTAAACTCTGATGTAGGATCATCCAGGACTTAGAGTGTGAACAGTAGTGGAGCAAAAAATATAAAAAATTTTTTCCTGAGGATGGCGCTAGAGGAAAGTTTAGGTGGTCAGAAGGTGACAAAATTCCTAGGGATTCTTCTGCCGACGGTTTCTGCTACTGCAGAAAATTTTAATGCTTGTTTTTCCCTGAAAATTTGGATAAAAACATGAAAATTCAGGTAAAAATTTAATTCCAGATCAAAGTTAAAAAAGAAGACCCAACGAACCCCAAATTTTACGTAATGCCTTCATTATGTAATGAAGGACCCCCCCCCCATTATGATCCTTGCAGGTAAAATGGATGTGGATAATTGCTGGAACAGAGTCCGAACCTGGATGCGAATATTTAAAATATGTGATTGTTAACAGACTGTTGGTGGATCTAATCTGAGGACTGATCAGTGAGTTGAAGGGCATCCAGCTCATTACAGAGAGTTACAGAAACAGTTTGCAGGCCGTGAGGTAACCTGTCTGATCCTCTGATAGAAACCAGATGAACAACATGGAACAGCAGTGATGAAGGTGCTGCTGCAGGGCTCAGCTCAGACTGTGAGGGGCAGAGTTTTGTGGACCGAGCCAACGACAGTGGCTTTAAAAAACACTTTGTTGAAAACATGATGACAGAGTTAGTTTTACTTTTTCCACTGAACCAGGGCAGAGGAATCTTTTTTTTTTATTGTTAGACAAACACAGAACTATATTGCGATTTCCAGTGGTGGAAAGCAACTAAGTACATTTAAGTAAAAATTCATTTGACTCTACTTTGTATTTCTACTTCACTTCATTTCAGAGGCAAATATTGTACTTTTTACCGTGCTACATTTAATTAAGATCTAAGTTACAAGCAACTTTTTTTACATGTAAATATATGATTATCTTATGATGCATTTTTATAGATTAAACTAACAACAAGATGTATAGTTGCTGATTTTTAATTTGATTAAAATGATACTTATACATCGATAATAATATTCCAATAATATATGAGTATAACACTCTGAATGGGTCCATTTTGAATACTAAATACTTTAAGCTTTTGATACTTGAAGCGCTGGATCTCAGTGCTGCTTCTGACTCTGTGAACCACGAACTGTATGTCGAATGGAGACGCAGACAGCGGGTCGGTCTCTGGTTCATCTCTAACATTTCAGACAGGAGTTTCTCAGTTACTGTTCAAAACTCTGCCTCATCAACTGAAACTCTGTCCTGTGGTGTTCCCCAGGGTTATGTCCTGGGTCTGGTTTTGTTTGCCTTGTACATGCTTCCTCTCACGTGGATAATAAGTCATTTTAAAGATATCTCCAATAACTGCTTAGAGACAATATTTAATTATACGTCTCATTTGAAACCCAAAATGAGCAAAACTGTGAGCTCTCTAAAATTGGATGGTAGAAATTCTGACAAATCTGAACTTTTTATTTCTGCCCAGCTGGCTTTGTCCCGAACGTGGTAGAAAGTGTTGGTTCTCTTTTGTTTTCTGTTAAACCTCCCGTCCATAATCTGGGTGTCTCCGTGGACCAAGCTCTGAGTCTAGACCAGCATGTAAACTGTTTGATCGGTTCCTGTGTCTACCAGCTGAGGAGCATTAATAAACTCAGGCCCAGTGTGTCCCTGAGCGGATATGGAGATGATTATTCACATGTTTATTCCATCCTGTCCTGACTGTTGTAATGCCCTTTTCTCCTGCCTCAGCAAGACCTCCCTGAATCATTTACAGGTGGTCCAAAATGCTGCTGCAGAGCTTTCGACCAAGTCCTCCAAAAGGTCTCAAGTAATACCAGTTTTGATTTCTTGACACTGGCTTTCCATCAGATTCAGGATCCTGTTTAGGATTCTTGTGATCAACTTTAGAGCCTTGCAGCATCAGACACCTGTCTGCTCTACAGATCTAGTGCAGATCTACATCAGCAGCAGGACTCTGATCAGGTTTGTTGGTTGTTCCTCCATCCAGGACCAGGACATAAGCATACTGAGACTTTCGGTTGTAGCTCCTACACTTGGGAGGTCACTTAGGACTCTGTGGACACCTTTAGAAAGCCGCTCAAGACTCACCGGTATAGACCTGCTTTGGTGTAGTTTTTAAAATCATTTTTTATACTATTTACAGCTTATTTCTTTGCTGTGTCTTTTATTTGGTTTTTTGGTTTTTTAATTGTTGTACAAATAAACTTACTTACTAAAAAATGTTACACTTCCAGTTTTAAAGGCTCCAAACTAAACAAGAAATCTTATATTACAAATGACAGTTAGAAAAACTATTCATATGACTTTTTACTGATTCGTCACCTTTGACCAGTCAGTGATCCAGTGTTTGTCACCAGGGAGGCAGTGTTGGATACTAAACACACAGAGTTTGGGTGGAGAATCGTTTGAATGAAAAAACCAGTTGCCCAACAGCCCGAACAGTAAAAGCCTTGTCGCTTCAGGTCACTGCAGGTCAGTGTGAGTTGCAGTCTGAAGGTAAAAGTTAGAGCTGTTCCTCTTTGTGCTGCACTGAAACTGATCTGAGGGGAAGTGTTGGAGTGTCAGGTCGTCTTGTGTTGCCACATCGCTGACAGTTTGAGTTACCTGCCAACAGAGTGCTGGATGACGAAAGCTGCTGAGTCTACACTTCAACATCCACCACAAAGCCTCTGAGTCAGACAGCTGTTACTCAACAACCAGCCTTTTTACCCAGTTCTCCTTTCACACCAACAAGGTGAGAGGTGGAACATGCAGGCTGGACACCACACAGGAAGAAAACTTCAGCTATAAACAGCAGGAACATATACTCGAGCATTAAGAGAACGAGAACTCGTTCAAGAACAAGATAGAGGGGGAACCTTTCTACCACTTCAACCTGACGACTCAGACTGTCACTGTAATGTTGAAACCTTCTCATTTCATCCATCCAGCACGAGTTTACAGTCTGCAGTAAAGTGCAAGGTTTCTAGTGCGAACAAAGAAAGACTTCAAATATTCTCGTCTATATAAAAACCCGGTGGTACTCAGGAGAGTTGATTAGGTGGGAGTTACACCTTTTTTAGAGAAAACAAGATGCAGCTGTGGTAGTTTGAAGCAGTGCAACAGGTGTCAGGAGTCAGTTTCTCTTTTAAATTCCTGCTCCCATTTGCGCTCTCAAATGACTATTTTAATGTTGCTTCAGTGTTTTAGCGTTAACGTCTACAATTCCGTGCTTCTTGCAGTGGAATTACTGAATACTTATTTGAATAACTCAAATCACGCTCTCATATTGCTCAAATGTGTGTGTATGAATGTGTGTATAGATCTGTGGTGGTCTGTCTCCAGTCTTAGGAGTCCGTCTGTATTATAGGTTGTGATGACAGACGTTGTTTCTGTTTCTTACCATGACTTCATTGTGATGTTGAAGAGGAAATCTGGGGCAGTAACGGAGTAAAGTGAACATATTCAGTTTCATCCCAGAAATGAAAAAAACCAACGTTTATAATCAAATTTTAAGTGGAATCTAATATGCACATATTGAATGGATCAGTCCATCTGTCTGACACTGGTCTCTGACGCTCACTGTACTTCCTGTGGAGATGACTTCAAATGCAGACTTCAAATATATTTTTCAGACTCAGATTTTAATGTGTGCGGAGACGAGGCTGTGTTTGAGTGACAGGTGGAAACATGGTGGTGATCACAGAACATTATTTCAGAGTCTGTGAGCAGGAAAATCAGGAAAGAAACAAGAGATAAATCATCATCCAGTGTTTCTGTTGAAGGGGATCTGGTTATAAATGGTGTATTTGCCCTTTAAATCTTCTGTCAGAGCTGTGTGTTTATATTTCAGAGACAGAAAAACAATTTAAACTGTAACACCTACAGCAGATCTGATGTCAATTTGTCCAACACTTCAGAATGAGTGACAATAATACAAATGTTTCTTGATATAAAATAAAGGGTGATGTTGTTACAACAGACAAAGGTTCATGTTAAGTGATAACAATAAACACATGTCACAACATGAAAATATCTTGTTTCATAATAGATGAAACTTTGTTCCACTGAATGAAGAACAAAGAGTCAGACTGATAAAAATCTCTGTTTTCCACTGCAGCTCATTTCTGTTCCACAGCCCATAATAATTATAATTAGAGTCACATGACCTGCAGACTGATTAATGTGGGAGCTCAGATTATGACGGTTACTGTACGAACAAACAGAGGTAGAATGTTACTGTAAAGCAGAGGGAGGACAGAGGGCAGAAACACAGGTGGGACACGACCTAAACAAGAGAAAAAGCTCTAGTTTGTCTGAGTGTTTTCACAGCTGCAGACAGGAAACACTTCGCTAACCTTCAGACAACCTTAAGACAACCTTTCCGCTGCTGGTTCTCTCGTTGAGAAAGCGGAGCAGAGCCCAAACTTCACAGCTGCAGGTTGTTTTCTGTCTGATAAAACTGATTTAAACTCTTTTCACCCGGTGACCTTTGACCTCTGAGCTCATTGACTTCAGTCTGTTGCTGGAAACAATTTCAGGTCCTCGTGTTCACACTGAACGACCTGCAACCGAGGTCAATTAACTAACGACAACTAATCTGTAACGTGTGCAGCGCCCCCTACGGGCTGTAAAAGTGATTACACACTGAGAGTCTGAAAAGTTTTTCCTCAAGGTAGCGTCACAAGAAAGAACATGGGGCGGAGGTGGATAAAAATAACTATCAAACTTCCGGTCCAACCAGAAAGTTGAATTAAAAACAGTAGTAATGTTTAGAAAACGAAAAGCCAGATGTAAACCTAGAAAACTGTACGTTGTTAGATACATTTTCAGACCATCTAAAATCTGAATATGACCTGCTGCGAAAATTTGACAAGACACATGACATTTGGATGGAAAAACCAGATGTACACTTTGGGTAAAACAAATAAAAAACCAGGGTAACAAAATCAAGGAAAAACCCAGCACAAAAATTTAACTTGAAAATGACCCAAAGAAAATCGGGTTGGACCAAACAAAAATATTTGTGTCAAATATGAAAATTTGCAATGAAAAATTAATAATTGGATAAAGCTTGAGTTTGATACAAACCTAATCATGTGGGTAAAACATCGAGGTTGATAAGAGCTGAAAAACCTCCATCGAAAATCCAAGCAATCTGGGTAAGAACTCAAACAAAGAGTCAAATGCAAACCCAGAACTTTTGAGGGAACATGAGTGGAAAATGCTTGTGACCTGACTGGCTGCAGCCTCACTATGTAATAATGACAGATTTAAATCTACAGCAGTGAATGATGCCAAACAGAGTGAGCTGCAGCCAGCTGAAGGTTTAGACTCTATAGATGTTAAGATGTTAAAATGTCTCTGCAGATGTTTTATATCTCTGCAGATGTTTTAGGAACCCTGCAGATGTTGGTGTATCTCTGCAGATGTTTTCATATCTCTGCGGATGTTTTTGGAACCCTGCAGATGCGGCGCATCTCTGCAGATGTTGGTGTATCTCTGCAGATGTTTTTGGAACCCTGCAGATGTTGGTGTATCTCTGCAGATGTTTTAGGAACCCTGCAGATGTTGGTGTATCTCTGCAGATGTTTTTATATCTCTGCAGATGTTTTTGGAACCCTGCAGATGCGGCGCATCTCTGCAGATGTTGGTGTATCTCTGCAGATGTTTTTGGAACCCTGCAGATTTTGGTGTATCTCTGCAGATGTTTTTATATCTCTGCAGATGTTTTTTGAACCCTGCAGATGCGGCGCATCTCTGCAGATGTCGGTGTATCTCTGCAGATGTTTTTATATCTCTGCGGATGTTTTTGGAACCCTGCAGATGTTGGTGTATCTCTGCAGATGTTTTTAGATCTCTGCGGATGTTTTTGGAACCCTGCAGATGTAGGTGTATCCCTGCAGATGTTTTTATATCTCTGCGGATGTTTTTTGGAACCCTGCAGATGCGGTGCATCTCTGCAGATGTTAGTGTATCTCTGCAGATTTTAGTTTATCTTTGCAGATGTCGGTTTATCTCCGTAGATGTTTGTGTATCTTTGCTGATCAGTGTGTGTGGGTTTGATCTGTGAGGTCTCCACATTGCTTTATCTTTGTGGATAAAGAGCAGACGCACATTGTGAACGTGAGAATTATGCAGGTCTATTGTGATGCTGCTGTTTCATCACTGCTGCTCTTTGTCGTGTTTGGTCTCATCCTTTTTTTGTTTCTGTCACCTCCTGCCTGCCTCCTACTCCATCAGTCCTGTATCTCCTCCTCAGGCATAAACACACTGAAACAAAGAGCTCTTCTGGTTTTATTGTCTGTCTGCAGCCACATCACTATGTTCACTTCAAACACAGACACAGAGGGTTAATCCAGCAGAAATAATCTGTACACAAAAACATCAGCACAATCTGACACAGACATGGATCAGTAGGAGAAGCTTGGTGTTTGAACTGAGGAGAGACGACCAGTCAAAGTTCAGCTGCTGCTGACGTTCATTACTTTTGATATTTTTATAGTAAAAACAGATTTCTGTTGTTTATTTATTGTTATTGAACCAAGATTCACCTGAGAGAATAATATTAATAATAATAATCAATAATCAATTCATCTGTGGTCATCACCAGACTGGTGATGACCACAGCTGGATCACAGCTGGATCGACTGTCGTCATGTTAAAAAAGCAGCAAAATACTTTTAAAAAATACAATCAAAATGAATAAGTTTGAGATGAAATAAATAAACAGAATTTTAAAAAATAAAATAAAATAAATAAATAAAACTAAACTAAAACAGAATAAAAATCTAAATAATTGAATTCATAAAAAAATCACAAAATTAAAAAAAATCACATCTGTGTATAATATAAATCACTGAATTTTTTAATGACCAGATGGTCTGTTATTCTCTCATGTTTATTCATTCTGTTAATGTTCTTAATTTTATTGTTTTGACATATTTTGCAGATTTATTTCCTTTCAATCTGACGTTTTCTGATAGTTTAGATACAAGAACGCTGGATTAAAAATTTTGCGTATAAAGTATCATGTTAATAAAAGTCCACTGCTTCTTCTTGTATTAATAAAATATTGAGTTGTTCTGTGTGTTTCACTTCCACCATCAATATTTCTGTCTTTACATTTTTCTGATTCTCAGCAGCAGCTTCAGTTTGAAGTGAAGAAGTGAACTCGAGTCTGATCTCAGATCAGCGTCCTCTTTGATTCAACTCACGGAGTGAAGACGACCACATGTTCATCGTATTTACATCTGATTATCGGCACATTTCAGCAGATTTCACTTGTTTCTTTACTTCAATCACAGCATGTCAGAAAAATGCCAAAAGGCTCATCTCAGATCAGATCTGTTGACACTGTAAAATGTTTCTGTTAGTGCTTCTAAATTTTACCTTAGTGTTTGATTCTGTCCTGACGAATCACCTACATCATGTAGTTGGAGAGCAGATATCCGGGAGAAACTGTGTCTGAAGCTGTGCTCACTGCCTTTCCCCCCCAGTTCCCTCCACGTCTCCTCACTAGTGTCTTTTCCTTCCATCTTAGTCCATCTGACTGAAGATGTGTGAAGAGATGAAACGAGGAAACATGTTTTTAGAGAGATGGGACAAGCTTTCCTCTGAACTGATGTCACTTCCATCTGAAGAGACGTCAGTTTCTGATGATGACGACGCAGCTGGATCACAGCTGGATCCGCCGGCAGTCATCTTTAACAGCTCTGTGCTGACTCTTGATGGTCTGGAGTTTGTATCTGCACAGATACACACTGTCCATGTAATAATAATGAAGTACAGTTAGAGCAATCAACACAGTGATGTGTCTTTATTTACTCTCTCTGTATATTCCCACCTTAAAATAAACAGTTTGACAACACTGTCTTCAGGAAATCATGTTTCTATATGATTGCAAAAGAAAATACATTTGGTCGGAAACATAATGTGACCGGATCATATTTTCTATAAACGTAATGAGGAAATGTTAATTTATGTATTTTTATTTTTTATTTCTATGTTGATACTGAACATATCAGTAAAATGTTCACAGAGAACGTCTTTGTTTTCCACCAAAATATCTGATCCTGCAGCACAACATCCACCTGTAGTGACTCCAGCATCATTAAACTGGTTTATGGTTCTGTTTAGACTCTAACAGCACCTGGTTCAGGTTCGGGAAAGATCCTGGTCTGGTTTAATACAGAGAAAGTTCACAGTGATTTCAGACACAACCTGTTTAATTACATTGAACCTAAACCACCATCTTTCCTGAACTTTAACCACAGAGCTGTTGTTGCCTGAACCATATACAGGACTCTGGATGTGAACCTGGTGTCTGTTGTGATGGTCCTGAACTCTGTATGTTCACCATTAGTTCAAATGTTTTGACACTGTTCTGTCTTCATCAGAGTCAAAATGGACATAGACATGAGGCGAACATATATATAGACAACCTAAAACAGGTGTACAAGTGTCACTGGGTAACTGGTTGAACAGGATTCTCATCCATTGGATAATGGAGTTACCAAAGCCTGTGCATTATAATCACATCAGACACAAAAGGTCACAGGGAACAGAGAATACATTTACAAAGATTCAGTACAAAAAGTACAAAAATGCATCCATCAAGTGTAATCAGTCAGAGGAAAAAACGCAGATTCAGGTCTTCCTTTAGATATTTCCTTCAGTATGAATCCAGTCTGATTTACTGAGTGAGATGTCAGCCAGGGGATTTGTTTCATAGCAGCTGTCTGTAAGATTCTCCTCTCAGGTTTTACACATTGTATTCGTCTTATTGGCTTATTTTTCAGCTGAAGTTTGCATCGATACATTGAAATGCTGTTCTAATAAAGTCACCGATTGATCGATTGATCGATTGGTTAGAGTGAGGACGCTGATCACCAACATGATCCCGAGCAGTTTAATGTTGCTATTTCTACCATGTTGTCGTCTTTTGGATCGTAAATATATTTGACATTAATGGTGATGTCATGATGTCATGATGATGTCACACACCTGTCTCTCTCTGTCCAGGTATGGTGCTGAAGAGCTGAACGTGTCTGAACACGTCTGTCTCCATCTGTGTGGAGGATCGTCTCTGAGTCTCTACCTGACTGAGCACTGAAGACAGGCCTCCTCAGTCCTCCCCCTACTCCCCCGCTGACTGTGACAAACATGGCATTGTGGGAAGGAGGAGAGAAGAACAGCACTGGTCACAGCTGTGGGGACGACGCTGCAGGGAGGAAACATGAAGAAGAAGACCACTGTGTAATGCTTCAAGTCTCGTCATAGGAGACGATAAATCAGAGACGAGTCACCTTCAGAATCCCCACAGGACACAAACACTGAGGACAGAAAAACTGAAGAAACAAACACTGAGGAGAGACGCACTGAGGACAGACACACTGAGGACACAAACGCTGAGGATAGATAAACTGAGGACACAAACACTGAGGACAGAAAAACTGAAGACACAAACACTGAGGAGAGATAAACTGAGGACACAAACACTGAGGACAGAAAAACTGAGGACACAAACACTGAGGAGAGACACAGTGAGGACAGTCACACTGAGGACACAAACACTGAGGAGAGATAAACTGAGGACAGACACACTGAGGACACAAAGGCTGAGGATAGACAAACTGAGGACACAAACACTGAGGAGAGATAAACTGAGGACAGACACACTGAGGACACAAACACTGAGGACACAAACGCTGAGGATAGATAAACTGAGGACACAAACACTGAGGACAGAAAAACTGAGGACACAAACACTGAGGAGAGACACACTGAGGACACAAACGCTGAAGATAGAAAAACTGAGGACACAAACACTGAGGAGAGACACACTGAGGACAGTCACACTGAGGACAGACACACTGAGGACACAAACGCTGAGGATAGATAAACTGAGGACACAAACACTGAGGAGAGAAAAACTGAGGACACAAACACTGAGGAGAGACACACTGAGGACACAAACGCTGAGGAGAGACGCACTGAGGACAGACACACTGAGGACACAAACGCTGAGGATAGATAAACTGAGGACACAAACACTGAGGACAGAAAAACTGAAGACACAAACACTGAGGAGAGACACAGTGAGGACAGTCACACTGAGGACACAAACACTGAGGAGAGATAAACTGAGGACACAAACACTGAGGAGAGACACACTGAGGACAGACACACTGAGGACACAAACACTGAGGACACAAACACTGAGGAGAGACACACTGAGGATACAAACGCTGAGGATAGATAAACTGAGGACACAAACACTGAGGACACAAACACTGAGGAGAGACACACTGAGGACAGACACACTGAGGACAGTCACACTGAGGACACAAACACTGAGGAGAGACACACTGAGGACAGTCACACTGAGGACACAAACACTGAGGAGAGATAAACTGAGGACACAAACGCTGAGGATAGATAAACTGAGGACACAAACACTGAGGAGAGACACACTGAGGATACAAACGCTGAGGATAGATAAACTGAGGACACAAACACTGAGGACAGAAAAACTGAAGACACAAACACTGAGGAGAGACACACTGAGGACAGACACACTGAGGACACAAACGCTGAGGAGAGACACACTGAGGACACAAACACTGAGGAGAGAAAAACTGAGGACACAAACACTGAGGACAGACACACTGAGGACACAAACGCTGAGGACAGAAAAACTGAGGACACAAACACTGAGGAGAGACGCACTGAGGACAGACAGACTGAGGACACAAACGCTGAGGATAGATAAACTGAGGACACAAACACTGAGGACACAAACACTGAGGAGAGAAAAACTGAGGACACAAACACTGAGGAGAGACACACTGAGGACAGACACACTGAGGACACAAACGCTGAGGAGAGACACAGTGAGGACAGTCACACTGAGGACACAAACACTGAGGAGAGACACACTGAGGACAGTCACACTGAGGACACAAACACTGAGGAGAGACACACTGAGGACAGTCACACTGAGGAGAGAGATAAACTGAGGACACAAACACTGAGGAGAGACACACTGAGGACACATACGCTGAAGATAGAAAAACTGAGGACACAAACACTGAGGACACAAACACTGAGGACAGAAAAACTGAGGACACAAACACTGAGGAGAGACAAACTGAGGACAGACACACTGAGGACACAAACGCTGAGGAGAGACACACTGAGGACAGAAACACTGAGGACACAAACACTGAGGAGAGACGCACTGAGGACAGACACACTGAGGACACAAACGCTGAGGATAGATAAACTGAGGACACAAACACTGAGGAGAGACACACTGAGGACACAAACACTGAGGACACAAACACTGAGGAGAGACACATTGAGGACACAAACGCTGAGGATAGATAAACTGAGGACACAAACACTGAGGAGAGACACACTGAGGACAGAAAAACTGAGGACACAAACACTGAGGAGCACTGAGGACAGACACACTGAGGACACAAACGCTGAGGAGAGACACACTGAGGACAGTCACACTGAGGACACAAACACTGCGGACAGACACACTGAGGACACAAACACCGAGGACAAAAAAACTGAGCTGCAAAAAACACTGAGGACAGACACACTGAAGACACAAATGCTGAGGATAGATAAACTGAGGACACAAACACTGAGGAGAGAAAAACTGAGGACACAAACACTGAGGATAGACACACTGAGGACACAAACACTGAGGAGAGACGCACTGAGGACAGACACACTGAGGACACAAACGCTGAGGACAGAAAAACTGAAGACACAAACACTGAGGAGAGACACACTGAGGACAGTCACAGTGAGGACACAAACGCTGAGGATAGATAAACTGAAGACACAAACATTGAGGATAGATAAAATGAGGACACAAACACCGAGGACAAAAAAAACTTAGGACACAAACACTGAGGAGAGACACACTGAGAACACAAACAATGAGGACTGAAAAACTGAGGACACAAACACTGAGGACAGACACACTGAGGACACAAACGCTGAGGATAGATAAACTGAGGACACAAACACTGAGGAGAGACACACTGAGGACACAAACACTGAGGACAGACACACTGAGGACACAAACGCTGAGGACAGAAAAACTGAGGACACAAACACTGAGGAGAGAAAAACTGAGGACACAAACACTGAGGATAGACACACTGAGGACACAAACACTGAGGACAGACACACTGAGGACACAAACGCTGAGGACAGAAAAACTGAGGACACAAACACTGAGGAGAGACGCACTGAGGACAGTCACACTGAGGACACAAACACATTGAGGTCAGAAAAAGTGAGGACACAAACACTGAGGATAGAAAAACTGCCTTGGACAGGGAGGTGAACAAGAGCCCAATGGTCACTCTTACAGAACTTCAGGAGCCCCCTGCAGAGACGGGAGAATCTGAAGGACGAGCATCTCAGCAGCCCTCCATCAGCCAGGTGCTTATGGTAGAGCGGCTATACGAAAGTAAAAGACGTATGACAGCCCTGCGGGAGTCTGTCAAACAGCATTTAAAGGACTCAGAGAGCATGAAGAAAAAGATTCTCAGGTCTGATAAGACAAAAACTGAACCCGTTGGGCTCCGAACTCTATGTCTGGAAAGACACCAGGCGAAGCGTGGTGGTGGCAGCACTATGCTTTGGGGAGGGGGGGTCCTCAGTGGCAGGGACAGTCAGGACTGAGGGAAGGATGAATGCAGCCAAATACAGAGAGGTCCTTGCAGAAGACCTGATCCAGAGTCCATGCAGCCTGAGACTGGGGTGACGGTTCACCTTTCAGCTCAACAATGACCCAAAGCTTTCAGCCAAGACAACACTGTAGTGACTTCAAGTCAAGTCTCTGACTGTCCTTAGCTGCTTTCACACATTCACTGCAACCCTGAACTTATCTAGACATTACCCAGAGGAGCTGTATGTGAAAACGCAAAAGTCTGGATCACTTGGAAACGGACATTAAACGGACCTGATTCTCCAGACGTCGATTTGACATTGATTCATAAGAGAAAATGGCTCAAGTGGCCCAGCCGGAGCCCAGACTCAAACCGCACAGAACATCTGAGGAGAGACCTGAAGATGGCAGTTCACAGACGCTTCCCATCCAGTCTGACGGGGCCTGAGAGGATCTGTCCAGATAACCAAATCCAGGCAAAAAGGGGCTCTACAAAGTACAGAATCGAGGGTCTGAATACTTCTGTAGATGAGAGAGTTCAGTTTTTGATTTTTAATACATTTGCAAAAAATCCTAAAATACATGTAGATGAGTGTAGATTAATGGGCAATTTATCCATTTACAATTAAATCTACAACACAGTAAAATGAAGGCGTCTTAATACTTTCTGAAGCAAGTGTATATGAGAGAAATATATTATATATTATATAGAATACAAGAATATATGAGAGGAACACACTTAACATTTCAACAGTTACACACATTATCTGCACATGAATCAACAGAGTAGTTCTCAATGTTTTCTGCCCTAAAGTCAGAATGAAACTCACACGTCCATGAACAAGAAGAAAATTAAAACTAAGCAGAAAGTTTCAGTAAATGACCATCAGACCCCCCTGGGGGTCCCTCAGCCCCCGCGGCCCCTATTAGCCGTGTTGTGGATGAACATCGGTCCTCGGAGGGCGATCCCACGAGCTGAGAACGAACTGGTCCAGGATCTGGTCAGTTTGCAGCTTCTCCTGCAGCTTTAATATTTCCACATCACAGAGTCTCAGTGAACCTTCAGACCCCCCCCCCCCCCCATCCTGCATCCCAACCATTAACCACACCAACCTTGAACTCTGACAGCTACATTAACATTTTATTTACTGTATGAGCACAAACTCTGAATGTGGCTGTGTTTGTTGTGCCTATGAAAGTCTCAGTTTGAGCAGATTGACCTTTACCCTCAAAGTGTCTTTAATCCTTTAATATATTATTGACATTTAAGGTGTTTTGTTATTTTCTGTAAATATACAGAAACATGGGCAATATTTCCTCTGATATTGTCATGTACAGAGAAACACATTATTGAGTGCTGACTGTCACATTTAATTCTTAATGTCTAATTCTTTCTTTATATACAGCACATTCAGAAAGTTTTCAGACCCCTTCACTTTGTTCACATTTATGCTAAAATCATTTAGATTCATTTTTTCCCTCATCAATCTACGATCAACACCCCGTAATGACAAAGTGAAAACAGAATTTTAGAAATTCTTGCAAAGTTAGACCCTTTGCCATGACACTCGACATTTAGCTCAGCTGCCTCCCGTTTCTCTTGATCATCTCTGAGGTGTTTCTACACCTTGATTGGAGTCCACCTGTGGTAAACTCAACTGATTGCCCATGTTTCCGTATATTTGAGAGTGGATGTATTGCGTACCATATTGAATTGTAGTTTAGAGTTTTGTTTGACTATTTTCAGCTGATTAGATACACACCTCTTCGTCATTTGTTCCTTGTTGCCATTCACTTGATTTGTACTTTGCTAAATCGTGTTGTTTTGTTTTTTGTTTTTTATTTTTTCTAATAAAAACTAACTTTACAACCATTTGTCAGATTTATGATCTTAGTCTGATGAGCCACTCTGATGATCAAACCAATGCTTACTGACTTGATTTATCTGACCCTTGATGAGTTATGAAACACACCGACTGACTCTGTTCAGTCTGATCCTTGCCACAGCATTAGGAGGACACCTCCACTGATGACTGTATGAATCCTCCAGTGTGTTTTCCCTCCACTGTGACGACTGTATGAAGCCCTCAGTGTTCAGAGAGTTAATCCTGGCCTCAGTAAACTGTACTCTCCCTGCAGCTCTCCTGTTCCTCGAACAGCCTCCTCGTTGTCATCCATTCTCACTCTTCATGAGGGAAAAAAAAGGAGTCCAGAGGAGACAAACAAATGTGTTTTTCAGCAGCGAACAGATAAAGTTTTGATCCTCATCACCCCCCGAGGAGGCGATTTGGATGTGAAAGGAGACTCTGGGACAGAGGAGAAGCCTGGTGGTTATGAATGTGCGTTTGATTTCATAAAGCGACGGAGGATCTGATCACACTGAGCTGCTTGTTGAGTGTCGTCCAGATGTGCTGCCGTTTAGACCCGGGCCATCAATGCCGCCCTGTTTGCCTTGTTCCTGACACAGTGAGGGGCCCTGATCTCCACCTCATCCCCCAGGGGGAAGGACAGCGAGTCCTGCAGGGCAGTGTCATGGATGTACAGGGACAGATCAACCAACAGGCTTACTAACAAAACACATCTGAAACGCTTCTACAGATAAATCCCAAGTACAGTCTGTTGGCAGCAGTGGACAGTAACTGAGTACATTTACTCTACAACTCTGCTTGAGTACAATTTAGAGGTACTTTTACTTCACTTTAGTATTTCCATTTTCTGCATCTCCCTACTTCTACTGCACTACATTCATCTGGCAGCTATAATTACGAGTTAAATACAAAACAAACGATCTGCTTTTAAAAGAAGATCGGTTGTTCAGTTAATCTTCTTATCGAGTCATTTTAGTCTGAAGCTGAGTCCAAACAGTTGCAGAAACTGCCCAACAGGTTTCAGTAGCTTTCCAGTTAAAATGAAATGAAAAAAGAAAATGAAACAGAACAAGAAGAACAGGAACGTGTCATCTCCGACTCAGTTAGTTTTGTTCCCGTCCAGTAATGAATGCACACGTTTTGGCATTTTGACACCAGACTTTCTAATGTTGGACAAAGAACTCCGTTGGTTAAAGACACCTGTTCCCAGGAGGAGCTGGGGACTGAACCTCCACCTCTCTGATGGACATCCAACTCTACTACCGGAGCTACAACTGCTGCTTATGAGAGTAACATTTAAAAAAATATATTAAAACGTAATATTAATGTATCAGTGATGTAAAGAAATGGAGAGTAGACGGATGCTGTGGATAATGAGGAGCTCTAATCCCTGTTACTGTTCAGGTGATGTTTAAAAAGCTGAATGAAGTTTAGGTCTTTGTGTCTCTGGTTGTTGGTGTTGATCAGTGATGAAAATGGTCAACTGGTGAAAGACACCAGCAGAGACATGGAGACTTGGGATTCCACACAACTCAAAACAAAGTCTGAATGAACTCTACAAAAAACCTTCAAGCGCTTCACTAAAACTGCCGTTGTCACGTTTGTTTGACTTCACATTTTACATCTGACTTAATGTTTTCAGATTTTTGTCAGCAGGAATATGTTTCACTCTAAACACAAACCTGAACCTCTGAAAACAACAAGAAGACAAAGTTAAAACCTTAAGAAAAAGGACAAAAATTCAGCAACAAGGTCTTTGTTACTTTATCTTTCTGCACTATTTTAATCTGCATAATATTTTAAATGTTTAGTTTGTCAGTTCCAACAGCAAAAACGTTTTGTAGGAAATGTAAATGTGACCGGATTACAATTTCTGTCAACGCATTTTGGCAAGTCATAGATATGTTGACACTGAACGTATCAGTAAAATGAGACCTTTTCATTTTCTCAAGAGAACATGAAAAGGTCTCATGTCCAACCACAAATCAAAGTAGAATCTGGTGGAATCTGGTGATATTTTTGATCGACCGTCCATGGTTGAAGCTTTTAAGAATAATTTTCTTTTCTCTGGTCTTTTTTTGAATACCTGAACTGTAGACAATTACCGTTTTTATCCAGCAGAAGGAGTCCCAAACGTCTCAGCCTCTTCTTGTCTGGTAACCAGTGCAGATGGACATAAAGCACTGATAAGGTTAAGACCATGCAAAACGCACACGTAGCACACATTTTTAATCTAACAGGTATAATTCCATTTTACTGCAAAAGTGCCACAGTCGTACAGTTACATAAGAGTGATGATGTCAGTGATCTCATAGACTACCGTCCATTATCTAACTTCCTTTTTTAGCAAAGATCCTAGAATCCTTGATTAATTTATAATTTAATCTTTTCATGGACTCACTGAACTTACTACAGCCACAGCAGTCTGGTTTTTGCCGGGGGTCACAGCACAATAACAGCTCCAGTCTCAGTAACTGACAACATTGTCTCTGCCCTGGATAATAAACAATGTTGTGCTGCGCTCTTCATTGGCCTCTCAACTTGATAAAGTTGGTCACTCCGTAAGCACAGACTTGTTTTAAATGCAAAAAGACCAGCTACATGGTATTCTTGACCTCCACTAGTGACTGACTATCCTGCCATTAAAACCTTAAATGGTCCCCACATCACTCTGGCTGAGTCCTATAAATACTTAGGAATTTGGCTGGACAGCAGACTGTCATTTAATTGATTTATATTCAACATCTGACTCAAAAATTTAAAAACAAACTTGGTTTCCTGTATAGTGTTAAAGGCTGTCTGTCCTTTTCAAATTGTAAAACTTTTGTGCCCCATTATTTCTTCAGCAGCTAAATCCTGTTTATCATAATATTTTATGCTTTATCACTAAGGTCAAATTTCATACTCATCGTTGTTCTCTGTACCACAAGGTTGGATGGATGAAATAATCATTTCATGATATTCATTTATAAAGCTCGGCTGTTGAAGTCTCAAACTACCTCTCATCTCCTCTGACATTTAAATCTCATAACTACAGAACAAGATCCACCAACTACAGAACCTTAGATTTTCCTTATGTACCCACTAATCTTGGCAGAACTGGTTTCAGGTACTTTAAATGGAATGAACTGCAAACCGGCCTCAGACTAGAGTCCTTTTTACCCCTTGGAGATTTTAAAAACTTATTATCTGATGTTTTTTATGACTCTTGTGATTGTATGTTTGTCCGACTACGAATATTTTCTTGTCCTCTGATCTCTCTTGAAGAAGACATTTCAATCTTATTGAAACAACCTGATCAAATAAAGATGCAAATCCAGCATTATTAAACTGGTTTATGGTTCTGTTTAGGCTCTCACAGCATTTGGTTAAGATTAGGGAAAGATCGTGGTCTGGTTTTTCTCTTGTGTTCTCTTGGGGTGTATAGTGAAGACCCTAATAAAACATAATAAATCACAGTAAACAAATAACACATGCTATAACAAACAATAATAAATAATGACACACACCATAATAAATCATAATAAACAATAAACAAAACTAACAAACACCATAATAAACAGTAATCAATAAAAACACACGCCATAATAAACAGTAATAAATAATAATAAATAATATAACATACTATAAATCATTGTGTGTCATTAACTTCACAGTACTAAGTTATTATAACTAAGGTTCAGGAACATGACCACACCACTCTCTTAACAATTCAATCACCTGCACCTCGCTAACCTAACCACCTGTGCCACACTAATCCAATCACCTGTGGTAACCTGTAGAGGTGTGTCTAACCCCTTTCTCTTTTGTCTGTCTCATTTCTCACGATCCGTTCATTCGCGCACAGACATACTCTCGCATTCAAATTAATCTAGTTTTTAGTTACATCTTTTTACCTCACCATCGACTACGAGATGGTTCTCAAGGCCTCAGACAGCAACCTGTTTGATGATCGATCTGTGGTCCCCGAATCACTTCCTTTCAAAGCTGACCCCATTCCTAGGCAGCCAGCCACACAGCCATTGCGTCCAGGCACCGTATTATCCATTGCTCTCCGGCCAGCAGCTCTGGCCAAACTCACACGACCGAATTCTCTCGGAGGCGTTGGCCTTCGAGAGAAAGACGCTCTTCCAGACGCCGTAGGTCTGACTGGCCGGGCTCCCAAGGTTCAACCCACAGCCACACATCGGGCAACTTTCAGCTCCTGGACTTGACTTCTTGCCATGCAACATCCATCTCTGACTGGAAAGTCGCCCGCCAGGCAGCATGCCCTTGAGGAACGGTAAATCCTATTCCACCGAACCGACAATAAAGCCAGGCTTTTCCAGCTCCTTCGAGGGTGCTCTACCACCACCACTATGTTCGGCCACTCAATTCTGGATTCCTTACCCAGCGCCACGCAGCTCGCTGTTGCCGTCATGACGCAGCCCACTACAGCGGTGCAGCAGACTGCTCTAGCCCTCACTGAGGTCCAGGTTGTATCTCCCTTGTGCCTGCTCCCTCCGTGTCTGATCTTTCTCATGTTTTTTCCTCTATTCTTTCACCCCTGTATCCACAGGCTGCACATCGTACCCTTGCACATACAGCATCCTTCCTTCTTCCCTTCCTTCAGCAGCGGCAAATGTAATTCCTCTGGTGCTGCTCATTATTGCAGTTCCTTCTTCTTTCTCTCTCACAGCAACAACCACTTCTCATGTTGCTGTTCATACCTCATCAGCCACAACGAACCACAGCGTTCCTTCTACCCTTCCTTCTCCATTTTCTCCTGTTCCATCCCTGTTCCCCTCCCTCCGTGTACCTCCCCCATCCCTCCTCCATAACCCTACTGTTTTTTCAGTTCCTATGGCATCCCCTGCTACTGGTCCTTCTGCTCCACCTGTAATTTAGTCCCGCGACCACCAGCAATTTTACCTTGGCCTCCACCATTCCCTCTGTTCATCCTCTTCCAGCCGCAAAACCCTGCCTTATTTCACCTTCTCTCAGGCAGCAAATTCTTACAGGCTATTATGTCAACCTCCCTCAGCTCCTTCAACCATCTGGTTATGCTACTGCCAGTCCTAGGGAACCCTCAACACCCCACGATGCAGCTCAGCTCTGACACCCCTCACCTTTGCATTCCAGAGAACTCGCGGCGGTGGAATTTCCCTTCGCTTTTTCCCTGTACCACGAAACCATCTGTTCTGTCTTCCCTGATTGCAGTGCTGAGCTGGACAACTTCTTAGACTTGACCCTGTGGTCCAGGCACCTGTCTCCGTACATACCACGGTCATCTTGCTTCTCAGGCCACAGGCCTCCTCCAGCAATTTAACCAGGGCACCTACTGGGGTGGCCTCAACTCCGAGACAAGATTTTCCCTGGCTTTTAACTTGTGCCACCGAATACATTATTGCTGTCCCATTACCTTGTCCACGCTCCTTCGTGTTTTCAATGCTTAGTCCTGCCAGGCCTCCATCTCCCATCACTCCCAAACAATCCAACCCCCTACTCCAGACATGAGGGGAAGGCTCTGCCTTTATCAAGGTGGCAGAATGGTCTGCAGAAATTTCAATGACTTGGGTTGCAATATTTCAAGTTGCTGTTTGCTGCATATTCCTTTTTGTGGCGGTGTCCATGCCAGGTCCTATTGCCCCCATAACCCCACCAAACATGCCTTCTGAATATATCGATCTCTTAAATCACCCATAAACATCAATCCATTGAAGTCCACTCTCAAGGACCATCCCGACTGCCAGTAAGCCCACTTCCTCATTAAGCGTTTTACTTTTGGTTTTCACCCAGGCATTGAGGTCATCCCCGAATCATCATTCACATGCCATAACTCTCCAGTCTGCCCTTCGTGGACAGACTACCAGTGTAAAAAGTCAACAACGGCTTTACGATACACCCATTCACTAGCCCTCCCTTCCCAATCTACCTTTTCAGCCCCATTGGCATCGCCACCAGGAAATACTCTGGCAAAAACAGACTCAATATTGATCTTTCTTTTCCCCATGACACCACCACACCAATCATCAGCCTCATCCCCATCCAGATTTTTCCATGCATTCTGCCACTATCACACCTACCATCAACCTGATCCATCTCACTGGCTGCAGCACGTGGTTTGCTAAAGCTGATATTACTAGTGCTTTCAAAGTTCTGCCCATACATCCAGATTTCTGGAGGTTCTTTGGCATTTTTTGGAAGGTTCCTACTATTTCGTTGTCCATCTCACTTTCAGGTGCAAGAGCAGCCCCAAAATATTGGATTTCCTTTCCAGATCACTCTGCTGGATCCTACTCAACAACCACAAACCTCCATACGATATTACTAGGACACATCTCTCAAATTCCTTGGCATCACCCTAGATTCATTCACCTTTCAGGCCTCCTTCCCAACTGAGAAACTCCCCCGTATCTCCTTGTACATTTCAAACTACCTCCTCACCCTCCAATTTAACAAGCGCCAACTCCTCTCCCTGCGTGAAACTCAATTTTGCCACCTGCATCAAGCCTCAAGGTTAAACATTTGTCTCCCACTTACTGTCCCTGTCTGCCACCGTCCCATCCCTTCACCATTACATTGTGCTGGACAACACCTGCAAAATAAACCCAAGACTGCAGTGCTACTGCCTTTCCTCTTGGAATGGCATATCCTTTTTCTACAGCGACCACATAATCCAACCTGAAGAAATCCAACTATACACAGCATCCTCCATCGGATTCAGAGGCTACAACGGTGGTAGATGGTTCGCCTCTGATTGGCCACCAGAACTGTCGTCGCTCTCTCTTTCTTTCGCCCTCTACGAACTGTACCACATAGTCATCGCCACCCTTCTTTAGGGGCATAAATTGTCCAAAAAAGTCATCCTTGTTCATTCAGTAACTGCTTCGCCATTGATATCATAAACAAAAGTTACTAACAATCACTCATCCACAGACTTACCCTAATCTCAGCCCATTCATCAACTGCACCGCCCACATTCCAGACTTAAAAAAAACTCCATCACTGACTCCCTTTCTCGTTTCTCATTTCAGAAATTCAAATCCTTGGCAGCGGACTCTGATTCCTATCTGACACCAGTCCCGTCACAACTTAAATAGTCTCTCTCCCAAAACCCTTTTGTCATACTAATTAGGATAGCGCTATTTCAAAACTTTTCATACCTCGCTCAATCTACCATTTCCTTCCATTAACTATATATCATTAACCAGCATCATCACTCATGCCCAGTCAGTCCTCAAAATCAAAAAAGACAGAACCTAAGCTTGCAATGAAACATTTAACCCTGACATAAGACTTTCTCATCTGTTGCATCCAAACCCTCAACACAGGATACTTATCCCCTACAATTGACTCAACCCTAATATCAGTGTTCCTCTAAGCATTCTTGGGTGTTTTACGATGCTCAGAATTAACCAGTTCCTCATCCGCCTACTACCCATCACGGCACACGAGCCTCTCTAACATTTCTATCTACTCCACCCACAGATTCAACCTCAAACGAAACAAAACCAACCAGCTTGGCCTCTCTCACCCCATTTTCCTCTCCCATTTAAACTCGTACCTTAGCCCTGTCAAACCCATTCATTTTATATCATAGAGACTGTGCAGAAAACAAAGCTATCATCCAGTTAACAATCACTCAGTGTTTTTGTTTCACTTCCACAGCGATGCTGTGTCACACATATTTCTAAATAAAAAAGCACAATACTTTTTTCTTTCATCCCTGTATTTTTTTTGTAGGTTTGAGCTTAATTAAGGCAACTTACTGTCTTCATTTGTGTGTGTGTGTGTGTTTGTGTGTGTGTCTGTTTGGTCTACCCCAATTTTTTTTTCAAAATTTCTAGGGTTGTTCCTGAACTATAGAAACTTTGTGGTTTGTATCCAAATGTTCATGTTTTATAGTTTTAACACCAATTGTCACGTTTGACCTGAATTTTCTTTTACTCAGATTTTTGACATTACACTAAATGTTGGGATTTGTATTTACCTGTATGATAAATGTTAAATGAACGCACTTATAAACCGCTTTGGTAGTCTTAATTACAAACTCAAAGCGCTTTACATTACTGCCACATTCACCCATTCACACATACATTCATACAACGCTTTTCCATACAAACAATCTCTTTCTATACACACACACACATTCACACACCAGTGATACATTGGAGGCAATTTTGGGTTCAGTATCTTGCCCAAGGACACTTCAACATATGGGTTGGAGGAGCCGGGCAACCACCGATCTTCCAGTTAGTGGACCACCCGCTCTACCTCCTGAGCCACAGACACAGTATGTAGCCCCTTTGTGGGAATATTCAATCATAATTCATGCATTTTCATAATCTATTCATTGTTTAAATCATCTGTGAAGCAAACATCAAACATGTTGTAGTTTCTGCTTCGCAATCATGACGTTCTGCTGCTTTTTATTTTATTTGACAGTGAAGAGATTATCTTTATATTTTGCAGTGTTAGTAGGACAAATTGAGAAATTTGATAGCATCACCTTGGGCCTATATAAATCTGAAGGACATCTTTCACATTTTTATAATTATTAGTTTAAAAGGAAAATTCTAAACTACAAACAAACATGAAGAGTTTGACAAGAAGAATGTGAGTGTGAATATTAAACCAGGTGACTGTAGAACAGTGACGTTAATACATTAACATCTGGTTTCCTCTGCATGTAAAGACACGTAACATACATTTATATTAGTACTGCTACTGTTGTGTAGTAGACAGTGGTACAGTTTGGTGTCTCTTTGTGGACCTCAGACCTGGATTAAACACCCCCCCTCAGCTCCTGTGTGTCTCTGACTGAAGATGAGTGCAGTATGATAATCTTCATCCTGATGCAGAGACACCTGTCACAGCAGCAGAGTGCATCCCATAATGTCTCTGTAAGCAGATTAGGTCCTCTAATGCCAGGTATTTGAGGAATATTCATGCAGCTAAGTGCTTATGTAATGTCTCCGAGCATCCTGCCTTTTTGTTCTGGCACCACCCCCCACCCCCACCCCCTCCTCCTCCTGCGCTGACTGAGGAGCCCCGAGGCCTCCTCACCCACATCAAAGCCTCCGAATCAGACAGGAAATATCTCTCTGTACACATACTGTACACACACACACACACACACACACACACGTACACATATTTGCATACATATACACATACACACATGTACACACACTTTTTACATACATATACACACACACAAATACATATTTACACACATGCAGATCTGTTCATCAACACAAACCAACACTGTGCCGTTGATGTTTGTCGGAGATAATCTGCTGCTGCTGCTCAGAAACACAATATATCATTTACATCGGATAAAATCAGACGTGAAAACACACACATCTGTCCTCATGGAGAAAAGCTTATCTGAATAAAAACAGACAAAAAGATGATCTGATGTAAGAAAATAATGGACTTTCTGAAGGAGAGTATCCTCTCTGTGTAAACGCTTTTTAGAAAAAAAACTACTTTACTAATTTAGTTCTGCATAAAACTGGAGACTTGTGCTTTCAAAAGGTGTAAAAAAGATAATTCCCATCAGAAGTGTGTTTGCTCAAGGACACTTCAACAGGCAGACAGGAGGAACCCTGCGATTAACAGGTGACACTGATTTTTATTTCCAGTCTTACTGTTTCTGTTTGCTCTTCTCAGTCAGTGAAGTGCTGAGTTGTGGTAGCCTGCATGAACCAAAGTTGACACGAGCCTACACTACCCATAATGCAACACAAGAGAGGGTTTTAGGGCAGTTGTCATAGGAGGATGTGGTCCACTTGTTGACCATTAGACAAACAGAGGCCTGTTGAGTCTGTAGGGACAGATTCAGGGGTTATCCCCTGGGACCCAGGGATCCAGATCATGAACCCACAGCGTCCGTGTTAAAAACCTGTTACCCCGATGAGCTGCCAGGACCCTCTAATCCTTCACCTGGACCCAACACTGCAACCCAAATGTCCCATCATGCAACGCAACAGAGATGACGGAAAGAAGTTTAAACTTTATTCGACACAATGCATTTAAACTTTAAACAACAGATCGAAGGTCTGAAATAATACAAGAGTTGATGAAAAGTGGAGTCAATAAAACAAAAGTCAGACCTGTGGATGGTGGGGGACATGATCCCTCTTCACAGCTGAGACTGGATAAAGTCAGTGGGGGGGAAACAAAGCTGAGGCGGAAGTTCTGTGCAGTTACTACCAATTATTATTTTCTTCTAATTCCTATGTCACACTCATTTTTTAGCAGATGAGGCTTCACTGTACTCAGTGGGTCTGGGTGTGGATTGGTGATTTAAGGTGCTGACCATGTGTTCCCAGCGTCACCAGTTCAAGTCCAGTCACGGCCTTTTGCTTCATGTTCTCCACGCCACCAAAAAACAGCCAATCAGAAACCAGGATTTTCAGGTCTTTGGTTTGTGAGCGCCTACAGAGACACGGAGACTAGCTGGGGTTCAGGTGAAAAACACATGACAGGTGAGTTTGGTCTCAGACTCAGTTTGTTCACCTGCAAAACTTGCACAAAGTTGCATATCAGAGCTTCAGCCTTTTTCAGATACATTCACACGTCTCTGACTCAAGGAGCAGGAGCAGGAGCCGAAGATCGAACCTGTGAACATGTAAAAACAACAACATTATGAAAAAAGTATTTAACTAAAAAAAAGAACTCAAGTTGTTGCACACTGGCTCCACTTGTTTTTCTTATATTTCTGGAAATATAAGAAAAACACATTTTTGCGGTTTATTTTACGGATCAACCTGAAAGCTGCTTCACTTATACACAAGATATGTGAAATGCACATAGTTGTTTATTTCATATCGTAATAGGCTGACTGTAAAACAGCTTTAATTCATTTAATGGTACAAGTGTCTGGGGTTCTGTGATCTTTACATGAGAAATTATTAAGCTTTAGATAAAGGTTTGTAAAATCAGTCCAAAACTGCTGCTCCAATTTATTTTTCCCCCTGTTTAACCTTACTTTTCTCCTGTATTTGACTCTTTTAAATCCTTTTATATCTGTCTTTATACATTGTGTTTCTTATCTCTTCTTAATGCGTTTTATGTTTTATATAAAGCACTTTGACTCAGCTGTTGCTGAAAGGTGCTGCACTAATAAACCCACCTTGGCCTCTGTTTGAAATCGAATGTGAACTTACCGACTAAATTACACGTAATCAGAGCTCCATAGGAATAACATCTAAATTACAGTTACATTAACTTCTGCTTCGTATCGTTTTCGACTCATGTTATTAGTCATATTTAATATATATTTAGGTCTGTTGGTGAGGACTCCGTATGAGCCTCTCGAAACAAATAAAGACGTAAAATAGTCGACGAGACTTCTTATTGTACGACTGTAGACTGAATGCTGTGCTGTACAGAAGCAGCGACTTCTGTACTTCTGAGGGTGACTGATTCATGAATGCAGCAGTCGGCCGGGTAAAAGATTCTCCAACGTTTGACGAATGTTGGTTGATGCTGATCGGCACCAAGCGAGTTTGTGTTTGTGAGTAACTCTGCTGACAGGTACAGGAAGCATTTTTGGGGGCTGGGGGACTCTCCATTAAGTGAAACAACTGGAACAGATTTGATGAAATGAGGCTCATTAGAGCGTCGAGGACGAGGAGGAGCTGCTCATTTACATCCAGCCGGAATCTCTGCGCTCGGCTGCTTCACTTAATTAGAGGAAGAGATTAACATCGTTCAGGAGCTCCACCTTCAACATGTGAGGCAGGTTAACACACACACATGTTCCCACGACAATAACAACATCTGGTGAGTCACTGTGGCAACAACAACCTGCTGCAGCCAGAGGATCAAACTCACACTGACGGCAGAGAGGACAGAGTGTGACATGAGTTTATCGTATTAGAGCTGTAAGTGCACACACACACACACACACACACACAGAGCTCAGTAACAGTGAGTGGCCTGTGATCATGTCATGTTGGTCCAGTCCAGATTTATCCCTCTCTCTCTCTCTAATGACTAAAAGTAATTGTCTCGCAGTAAAAAAAAACAGTTTATTTCATGTGCAAAAAACAGAACTTTTCTGTCATTTTTCTCACTACAAATAAGAAATGTAAAGGACTCTCATGGCGCCCCTGTCTCCTAACTGAACTGCTAACACATTTTGCATTAAAGATAATTGGGGCCAGATTATACTTTATATTAACATAATGAGGAAATTTTAATTTACATATTTGACAAGTCACAGATTCACTGATACTGAACGTATCAGTAAAATGTTCACAGGGAACGTCTTTGTTTTCCACTAAAATATCTGATCCTGCAGCACAACATCCACTTGTAGTGACTCCAGCATCATTAAACTGGTTTATGGTTCTGGTTAGAACAGCACTTCACAGCACTTTGTTCGGGTTCAGGAAAGATCCTGGTCTGGTTTAATACAGAAAAAGTTCACGGTGATTTCAGACACAACCTGTTCATTAACATTGAACCAAAACCACCATCTTTCCCGAACCTTAACCAAAGAGCTGTTGTTAATAAATGTAGCTTCATTCATTCAAATGAAATATGTTATCGTTAAAACTCTGATGCCTATAAACATAATCCAGCCAGAGATTATGTTTCTACAAAACATATTTGCTGTTGCAGTTTAGTTGTATGTACTTTGTGTGTGTGTCTGCATGTGCATGTGTGTGTTTGTGGGTGGGTGGGGTGGGGAGGTTTTGCTTTATTATCAGTAAAGAGGGGGGGGGGCATTGCCAGAGAAGGAAGTGACAAGAGCGGAGGTGTCTGGGCTCACTCCCATGGTCTCACAAAAAACACATTTAAAAGTGGAATAAAAGATATTCAAGCCCAAAACAGTTTCAAAGAATGAACCTTAACAAGTATTTACCAACAGTAACATTGTGTTCCTGGATTAGTCTGACACTGTGCCATATTTTAGTGTCAGTTTCTTCTGATGTTTGAGCTTTTTTGATGGTTTTCATCTGATTTCATCCGATTCTTTCCATTATTTTATTGCTGGATTTTGTTCCATGTTTTTGCGCCACTTTTCGTTCGATATGTGTCCGATCTTTTTGCGGTGGTTTTTTAGTACTACAAAACGTAGTAGTTTAGTACTGTTTTTTGTCCAGTATTCTCCGATGGTTCGGTGCCAGTTTTCATCTGATATTTCCAAGTGTTTTATCTCTGGTTTGATCCAGTGTTTCAGACCCAGTTTGGTTCCATATTGTCTGGTGTCTTAGTTCTGGTTAGGGCCAATAATCCATTCAACCACACTCTATTTAATCCCTTTTACAGTTTGAACTACAGACCGAAACTCAGATTTAGTGTAAAATGTGCAGCTGGGACTTGTAGTTCATGAAAAGCTGGGGACAAAGATCCACTATGGAGACAGATGGTTTTTGTGGTTTTGGTCAGTTGTGCTGTTGGAGTGGTGACAGACGTGAGATAAACTGTTGAGGGGAGTCATTTCTTTGAGATAATGTCCTGTAAACGCAGCACAAACATGATTCCTGTCCAGGGCCGGATGTGCTGCTGTTGGGGTTTTGTGGCGGAGGAGAAGGAGGTCCACGTTCATTTATCTTTTCCTGCAGGTTGTGAGGACGAACGCTGCCGATCCCGACCTGTCAGTCAACATCAGCTGCTTCATGTTTCCTCCAGACTCACTCCAGAAGATAAAGCTGGATTCTGGTAAATGTGATCTAAAAAAAACTGAACTCCGCTGCAGGTTTAACTGCAGGTTTTCACCGATTCTGTGTTTGTTTGCAAACGTGTGAAGAGAGATGTGTCTTTTTCCCTTGTAATTTATTTACGCGGGTGTGTATGCCTTGAGATGTACACCTACAGTTCTTGTAGTTTTTAACCGAGTGAATGGTTTAGTGATTAATTTGCCTGGTTATTTTATCTCGGGTCGGTGTTTGCATGTGTGTTCTTTAAAATGAGTTCAGTGAGAGGCTTTACTCTTACACTCCGGGTGGGAGGGGGTGGGAGGAGGTGTTCTGGGGGGTGGGTAAATCCAAAATGTACAAAAATAAAAGCCTATTAGTGGAGTGAAACATTTTGATCTATGGGACTGCAAATACAAACAATGTCAACACCCAAACACATCTGTTGGAGCTTATCTGCTTCCACTGCACTTAATATGCTTCTAATGCGGCCCCTCGCCTCCCTGCAGTCCACTTCCACTGCCACCACTATTTATACCTTCACGTGCTGCAGAGTGCTTCCCACTCAGAGCGGATTTCATGTTTTAAGCTGCTCTACGTGAGCTCACCTCTCCACTCACAAACCTGCTCTCTGATATATTTGATATATTTGTCCGAGTGGATAAAGAGAGCGACGGCAGAACCAGGGTTTATCTCCGTCCGCACAACCACACGGAAAAATATCAAAATAAAAGCAGAAGGATGCCTGCGGCCCTCAGATCTCCCACGCAAACTGAAATATTCATCTCTTTAATTAATTAGAGATTGTGCCAAGAAGCTGTGTGTCCAAACCGGGGGGGGGGCATGTTTCATCATCACCATCACCATCCTCATCATCATCATCATCATCATCATCATCATCATGTTGGCCTGTTAGCGAACTGATACCTGAACACAGTCTGTTGGTTGCAGCTCAAACACTCAGAGGATTTTCATTTCAGGCTGTAAGAGGCTTTTATTTTATACTAATGCCTGACTTAAAAGGTAAAAAAAAAAAAACTATCTGCTGCTAACATTCACCTGATGATGTCATCATGAACCAAAACAAACAGGGGCATGATGGGAAAATCTGTTAAAGTGGTGGGGAAAAAAGACAAGCAGAGATGTGTCAGCTTATATACCTCTCTGTTCATAGCAATACATATACGTGTGTATGTATCATATATCACACATTTTGGCTTTAGGGATATTCTTCTGACACTAAGCTGAGTTGGGCTATGTGTGTGGCTAGAAAGTGTATGGCCATAAATATGTGGACACCCTTTGGAGCCAATTCTTATTACCTGCATGTGGGGGTGACGATCAGCTGTCCAAATTCTTTTGGAAATGTAGTGTATTTCATTGTATTAGGGTCAGGGTTGGTGTATTTATGTATTATATGCTATTCAGTATCAGATCCTTCCCCATATCACCTGTACTTAATGTAAATTAATTATGGCAAGTAATATTTGATACATTTCGATATTACTTCTTGTTTTGCTTTATCTAATTTTGTTTCTTTCTTTTCAGTTTGATTTTGTCAATCTTATTTTATCTTCTCATAAAAAAATAGTTCATTCTGTCTTTTACTGTTTGTTTATAAACACTTTGTTATATGAATATCTGTATTTCTATAGTGGGTAAAAGAAAACTTGAATTTCCAGTTTTAGTGGTTTCCTTGCAGAGTCCTCAGAGGTTTTTTCTTAGTGTCTTATTGTCATCGATGAAAAATACGTTTTATTTATTTATTTAATTTCCTGGAACATCCACATTTTGGATATACAAGGTTTCTATCATGAAACCAAAAAAAAAAGCGTTAAAAAAATGCATCCTGAAAAGAATTAAACATGTAAATAAACATGAAATGTATCTGCTGGGGTTTCCAGGTTTCCAGAATAAAAACACCTTTTATTTCTATTTCCCACAGCAGCACACAGTTGTTGTTTTTTTTCTTCTACGCTTTTGGAGATGATTTCAGCCACAAACGGTGAAATTAAAAGCGAAGGCATTCAGACAGACAAGCTGCATCAAAATCAGATTAGGAAATTGGGGCAACACTCCCCCCAGAGAGTCTGATGTTCAGCTGGAAAAGACATCTGACACCACAGGAAACAAATACACAGCCAGCAGTGGTGGGAAGTAACTCCAGTTACATAGATTCTAGCAGTGTATTTAAGTACACTCTTGAGGTACCTTATGAGGTATTTCAATTTTATATTACTTTATACTTCTGCTCAGTGTTTGAATCCCACTGTGTATCTGTCATAAAAAGATTTCACTGCCTTATACCAAACATTATAAAAAAATATTTCAGTATTTAATAATCCGGTCTAATCTAATCCAATATCCAATGACAATGTGAAAACAGTGTTTAATGTTCAGGAGTCTGTGGCAGTGATGAACTTGATGAACAGAGAATTATCAGCTGAAGCATAACCACGCTTATAACATCGTTTTCAGTGGCAGCAGGCAGATGTTTTCAGAGAAACAGCTGTAAAAAGCCACTGTCCAGTACCTGCTCAGCAGCAAACAGCAGACAGACACAGTCATCTGTACAACTGAAAATGCTGTGTTCACTACTTGTTCCTGCTGAAATAAGAAACATGAGTTAGTGCAGGTTTCAAGTTTCCTCTTTTTGCTCAGACTGATATGAGGTGGTTGTGAGGGACATGTCTGTTATCGATGAATATGTTCTCTCAGGATAACATCTTTGTGGACTGGTAACTGTTCGCTGATCAGTGATCTATCTGACATCTAGTCCGCACACAGTTCACACACAGACACAGAATAATGACAATAATAATACAGCGACAGACGACAATGTCAGCCTCACTGAGCGCATTTAAAATTAAAGGCTACACTTCACTGCAGCTTTAAAAATGCTGCGAGACAAAAGTTGATTATTTATTATTTTCAAGACCCCTCCAAACTCAAACTGTTGTTGTTGTAAGGGGGACGCAGCCCCACGGCCCCTCTGTGATCCAAACACTGCTTCTCCTCGTCTGTATCGTACAGTACATTTATCTGATAGCTGCAGTTAGTTTACAGCTGCAGACATCACATGATAATCAGGTAAAATATGACACACTGTTAAAAATTAAAGCTGCATGGTTGCCAGCTGTTCTGGCTGGGGAGTTTCGGACGGAGGGGGTCCAACAGACTTAGAGGTACTGTCCTGCTCCAGGAGGTCGCTCCATCCAAGAAGGACAATATGGTACGAAAACTGACATTAGACGTATTATTATTTTAGATGTACAACTCATTTTGTTTTCAATTACACTGCAGACATGAGCATTTTTCAGATAGCAAAAAAAGATATGGATGAAAACAGCGTTTAACTGTGCGACTGACAAATATTTTAATCAGTATTTTATTTCACATCGACAATTATCAACAGGTTCATCTTTCTGTAGAAAAGTAGGTCACATTCAGTGACAGCAGCAACCAGCAGTGGTTATTATTTTCATCACTACCCTCAAATTCATTGTCATTACCCCTTTCTGGTAATTAAAGCTGAACATATCAGCTGATCCAAACTGATTTCTCAGTCTGCACTTAAGCATCTGAGCTAACGTTACGTCAGCTAACATGAAACTGAATCCTGAATAAAAGACATACTGATGTGATTCACTCTCAGTTTACCGGAGGCCCCGGCTAATGTTAGCTGTCAGTTAGCACTAGCCTGTTTAACCGCAGTGCACCAGGCTGCTTTACGATGCTAACGCTAACGCTGGCTATCTACTAACTGACTAACGTTTCAAATCAAATCGGTGTAAAATGTTTTTCCTCTTTAACAAACCATCTGTGGCTGGCAGCATTGGACAAGTTACTGTAAGGAGTTACTCATTAATCTCTGAAAAAGTAATTACATTACTTTACAAGTTATTCAGCAGTAAAAGTAATGTGCTAAATTACTTGTTACTTTCTTTTGGTTACTCAGCTGTTACTGGAGCCTTTAAACAACTCCTCCACACACACAAACACAAACACACACCTCATGTCTCCATGACTTCAGTGGAAATTACATTGACAAACATTCATTTCCTGTAGACTCACTGTAACTATAACCTAATCTAACCCTAACCTTAAAACATTTCTTCACTTTAAAATTTAATGATTCACAATATGGGGACTTGCTTTTTCCCCCAGAAGGAAAAGAAGTCCTCATAATGTAAATCATTCAAATTACATTATGGGGACCCATTAACACCTTTAAACACCTGTGAACATCTGTGAACACCTGTGAACACCTGTGAACACCTCCCCTCCTGCAGGTGAGGTTGCACCATCGACGTTCAAACACTGCTGAATTATTGAGTGATACAGAGCTGATGTATGCGTTGGGTATATTTTTATTATTTTCTGTGTTTTTAAGTGTGTGTGGATGAACACATACTTACCCCCCCCCCCCCCCCATCTGTAATCTCCCCGCAGACTCACCAAGGAAATTTCTGTAGGAAGGAAATTTCAAGTCCCCACTTTCCTCAGGACTCGGATGAATATGCATTCAGCTGAACATACCGAAACACATCAAACTTTAATCACCTCGCTGTGTTTGCATTTGATTCCAGGAGAGCAGCAGGAGGAGGAGGAGGAGGAGTGGGGGTGGGGGGGTGGGGGGGTTTATTCCCAGCGAGCGGTGACTCTGTCTTTGAGGATTGGGACAATTAGGATGGATCAAAGTAGAGGTTCGATGAGGCCTGCACTCATTTACATAATGAAATTAACTCCAGATGAGAAGAATCACTAACAGGAACAACTGATTGTGCATTATTCATACGCAGGAAAAAAAAGCTGTTTATGCTGCTAATTTCACCATTACAAACCTTGTTTTCAATTAACAGTTTGTTAATTAACTGCTGATTTACATCTGACCAGATAGTTTTCCTCTCTGTTCATTTCTTGTTGTCTCGCGGCTTAATGTTGTTGTTTTATTGCTGTTTGTTTTTGATTACATCACATCACATCCTAATGACGTATTTCATAATCAGATGTGATGAAGAAAGTCTACAGTGATGAATTCATTAAAGCTGGGGCATGCTGGGAATCAGGTGACGGCCTTTTCACATTTCACTGCAGCCAGTGAGCTCTGCTGTTTTTAATGCAGTGAAACGTGACTCTGCTTTAAGGTCACATCAAGGTTCACTGGCTCAAGGTTCATGTGTCCATTAATAAGGACACTTCAATGTGGATATAAACTGTATAAAAATACAAGAAACTAAGGTAAGACACACACACACACACACACACATACAAGAATAAATAAATAAAAACAGTTTAGAAAAGAGCGTCTGTGTAATAAACACCTGCTCAGCAAAAACAAGCCGAAACACAAGACGGTAACAACATGAAAACTCAGGTGAGACCCAGCAGGTACATCTGGGTAAAGCACAGGTGTCAGGTGGAACATTAAGTGACGTCACATCAGGTCTCATTAATATAGCTGCTCGTTAAAGCAGTGTTCAGTGACTCTGATGTTAAAACTGTAAAACATCCCGATCGCATGTTCAACGCTTTATTTCAGAGGTCAGAGGTCACAACATGACGGCCCCCCTGTCAGCCCCCGTCAGCCCCCGTTAACGTTATCTAAACTAATGAGCAGCGTCTCTTTATCTCAGAGCTGACCTCAGATCAGAGAAGTGGTGTTTGATTCGTGGGAACAGGCCAGGAGACCAGAGACCACTTCCTGTCTGCTGTAGTCATCACAGCCAATGTCAGGACAGGGTTAGCCTAGCTCAGCACAAAGACTGGAAGCAGAGGGAAGCCGTTAGCCTAGCTCCATTAGAAGAGAGCGGCTCCCTAGTCGTCTGATTCACATGATGTAACTTTTTCTACCCTAAACTTGAAAATTTATGTATAAACAAAAGAATTTGGACCCAAATTCAGAAAGTGACAAACAAAAATGAATATTCTGGGCAAAAACCAAAATATACAAATGTCTGTATAAAATTCATCTTCTCTGTCTTTGACAGCGAGATGTGCGTAAGGTTAGATGATGACATTACACCACAGCACCGTGGGGGGAGTGTGTTGATCACAGCAGGAGGAAGTACTCAGATCCTGAAAGCTGCAGTACTGCAATATACAAATACTCCAACACAAGGAAAAGTTCTGCAATGAAAACGTACTGAAAGTATCAAAAGTAAAAGTTTGCTGCTCAGAATTCAGACATTTGTGAGTGTTTTCTATATTGTAGAATATTATTGCTTTATTAAACTGACACATTAATTTCTGAGCATTATTTTACTGTTGGAGCTGGTTTGAACTGTTTGATAAACTTTTGCAGTATCATCAGATTTTATTTCTTTAGTTTGTAAAATGTTCATGGGGGGGGGGGGGGGTAATAAATATATGTTGTATATTGTAGTAAATACAAATACAATAACTCTGTCACTCTGCTCCCTGTAAAGGTCTCTCTCTCATGACCTGAACTACAACACACTGTGTGTGTTTTAATGTGTGTGTATTTGGGAGGGTGATAGGGGGTGTGGCAGGCACTGTAAACCCCCCACCCCCCATACACACACATATAAACCAAACCTTCGCCCACACACTTTTTCTCAAGATGGCTGTGTGACGGGGTGGGCAGGAGTGTGTGTGTGATCTGTTTTATGATGTGTGTGTATTAAAGTGTCTGTGTGCAACTGTGTGCTAATGTGTGTGTGTTATGACTCTCGGGGAAGTGTTGTTCCCATGCCCTCTCTGCATTCCTGCCTCAGATCCCAGACGCGTTTTTTGGGGTCTTGTATTTATTTTTCCTCCCTCAATGTGGAGTCCAGGATGTAGACACACACACACACACACACACACACACACACGCACGCACGCACACACACACACGCACACACACACACACGCACACAAATTCATACACACACTCACACACACTCACAAAATGGTGACAGTAACAGCTGAAATATGAAGCGATAACAGAAAGACTGTTAGTGAGAGAAGTTACAGGATTTAACCCTTGACTGGAGGTCTTCATGGGTCCAAATGGTTTTGAGGAACTGAGACCGGGACCAAAGTCAGATGAGGTCCAACCAAGTCTAACGGGGTCAGGTCGGGTCTGGTTTTACTGTTTAGTAGAAGTTGGTGTGTGTGGAGGTGAGAGGAGAGTGGAACTGCAAACTCAGCTCACTGAGCTTTGTTCTGACAATGAAACTGAAGCTGATTTTAGGAAAATCAGTCGCCTAAAAGTTGCTTGCTGTTAAATGACAACTTGTTTTTATTTGACTGACAGACACAGATATCAAGCAGGTTAAAAGGTTTTTGTCCATCTATCGTCCAGTCGTCTATCGAACATTTCATTGTTGGTGAAATTTGCCTTTGAAACATAAAATAACAAATAATTGTAGTTTCTACGACTTTCCATTCCTTCTCAGGGTATTATTACTATTATTATTACTGTTGTTGTTGTTTCTGTTGTGATTTTTGTCTTATTTTTATAAATTAAAAACCAAAGTAAATAAAACAAAAATCTAATCAAACCAATTTATGCACGCTGGGTTCACGTTTTCCATGAGTCCATTTCAGATCAGGTCCAAAACCTGTGAAGATGTCTACACCCAACACCAAACAACAAGCTGATATACGTTTTACAAACTCAAACCTGACACATCAATTTAGATACAAAATTCAAACTTTCAAAAAAGTTGAAGTACAAAAAAAATCAATCAGATGACATTTTTAAATATTTTGGTGAAATCAAAAAGATTGATTTTAAAACCTGAAAATACAAAAGATCATGGGCACAGAGGTCTGGGCAGATTTTCAAAAATTTGGTAAAAAAAACCCCCCAACCTGTAGAGAATAATGTGAGTATAAAAGTATAAACCTGAGCTTCTCAAACGCCACAAAGTCAGAGACACATTTAATACAACAACAGGCACAGATTAACTCAGCAGAGCAGTGATAAATACTGTACACACAGTAAAATAATAAACGTAGACATCAGTGGTTGTATGAAGTCCACACAGAGACACTAATGTCCTAGTGTTAAGAAATGCAGCGATTCCCTGCTGCTGAACAGATGATGATGTGAAAATCTGCCGTTGGACCCCTTCTGTTTTAGGTTTTTAGTGTTCATTAATTACAGAACACACAGCAGAGTCAGACCATGATAGAGTTCTGAATAGACCTAAGACCGAGACCCAAACTTGGCCTATACCCACAGCTCTAACCCCCAACCCGACCAAACCTGACTGATTCATCAGCCATGTTTCAGACCTTAAGCTTTTCAACACGTCACCTAAACCCCAACTTGTATTTAGATTGGATTTTATCCAGATTTTCAGGTTGTGCCGGGTTTTACGCAAAGATTTTATTTATTTATTTTGAACCAAACTCTGATTTTCATGACCAGAATTTTTTAACTGTTTTTGAGCCAGGTACCTTACACCTGGGTAATGTTTTGGGTTTGTTCCCCCATTGTTTAGGTTTGGACATCTCATCCCGCTGTCTGATTTTAAACTTTTTTAAACTCTGATTCTACAGGGTGTGTGGGTGTCTGTGGTGCTCTCTGCTGTTCTCAGATCTGTTTTCCAAACAGATCTTGAACTCAGTGAGATGATCTGAGTAATAAAGGTTATATATTGAATTTGGACATGTATGAAAATATCCAAATGTTCAGGATCGTTCCCAGATTTATGGGTATGGGGTCTCAGCATGTCCTACATTTACTCATGCAGTGGTTTACAAAAGAAAAACTGAATAAATCTGAGAAGATCTTCAGTGGAAGAAGCAACAAAACAGTCCAGAGTATATAATGAAGCTGCCGTCATCCCTCATGAACCCGGTGGATCAGTGAAGTATCAGGTTCCAGGTTGGGCAGCAGAACTGTAGACTGCAGTAGGTTCATTATTCACCCAGAGGGGTCACACTCTCTGAAGGATCAGGAACTTCCATTGTGGGGTTTGCAGCACTCAACGTCGCTGATTGGTCCACACTAGTGTTTTGCGTGGCATTGTTATCCACCCAACATTTTTTAAATCCTGCAACTCCCTTTGGCTGTGGTCCTGCGGTGGAAACACAGATCACAAAGTGCTGGAGGAACCTTTACTCCTGGGAAAGTTCCTGGATGTTAGTTCTTGGGAATTAAAGTTCCTCGAACTTCTGGTGGAAAAGCACTTGCTGCAGAAGCTGTCTGAGTTCATGTTGGACCTTAGTGCAAATTCTCAAACTAATTTGTAATTAAATAAATGACCAAGACACCAGTGACGCAGTGAAGTGTACTGCAGGCCCCGTGGGTCTTTTCCCCTACATTAGGTACAACATTCAAAATGAATCAGTAGGCCTATGTTACAGTAAGGTCATTTCATATTTTGCGTACAGCTAATGTCAAAATGTCCTGTGACCTGACATTGTAAGTATTGTATTTAAATGTAAAAGGAGAGCAGAGGTAACTAGGCAGTAGAGCCTCATAAATAAACACCATACAATGCTGCTCCCATCTGTTTGTTGAGGAGGACCAACCCACATTTTCATATAAGATGCAATGGTGAGTGAGAAAGGCATCAGGGAGTGAAGAAGCTTTGAGGTGGAGGGAGAAGCATGCAATATACACCATATTGCCATAATCAAGCGCAGACAAAACTGTAGATTGTACAATGGTCTTTCAACTAGCGGGAGAGAAACAAGATTAATTTCTATACAAAAATCCAATTTTTATCTCCAGTTTGCTCGATAAGTGTTCCACATGGTTCTTAAAGTGCTACATATAAGTGCAACATTCAACAGTTTCAATTTCATAACCATGAAGGGTTTGGATATGGGCAGTAGGCTGGATACTCTTAGGTGACCTACAGAATAACATACATGTAGTTTTACCGGAATTTAAAAAACACACTTATGTTTGATGAGAAAGATCTGAAGAGTATCGAAAGCAGATGATAGATTCGCAATGGCCAGATGAACAGGAATGATAACAATACGTTATTTGACTTTTCAAACAGTCTCAGGTGAGAATTTAAAAGGGACTCCACAATTTTTGCCAAGCAGGACAATTTTGGGATCGGACGGTAATTATTTATCTTCATGTAATGGGATAACCTGTGCAGACTTCCAGATTTTAAAACCCACCTCGGCTTATTGATGTAAAAGAAAGTTTATTGCCAGGGTGGGAAATAACACTGGTGGTGGAAGAGGAAGACTTCTGACACTTCAAGAGGAGACTGTAATACCGAATATGGTTAGAGTTGGATTCGTCATGCCAGGCGATACTCCCCCCCCCTGCTTGGCCAGGGAGAACATTGCCTGTGGTGTCGATGAGGTCCGGTGGCCAGACAGAAACGAAGGGCAGGATACAGCCTAATTTTCCTTTTCTTTACAGTATGTGCAATGTCTGTGGTTTAGATAACAACGGCTCTTTGGTTAAGGTTTGGGAAAGATGGTGGTTTTGGCTGAATGTAATTAAACAGATTGCGTCTGAAAGTCACTGTGAACTTTTTCTGCATTAAACCAGACCAGGATCTTTCCCGAACCTGAGCCAGGTGCTCCGAGAGTCTAAACAGAACCATAAACCAGTTTAATGATGCTGGAGTCACTACAAGTGGATGTCGTGCCGCAGGATCAGATATTTTGGTGGAAAACCAAGACGTTCTCTGTGAACATTTTACTGATACGTTCAGTATCAATTTATTTGTGACCTGTCAAATATGTAAATTAACATTTCTTCATTATGTTGTATAGAAACATAACTTTTAGGGCACATTTCTCGGACTACCCTGCACGTTGAAAAATGATACTAAAGGGGCTTTGACCAATTGTGGGTATGTGATGACTTGGGAGTGAGACCATGTTGGGCTGATTGGTGTATATACAGTATTAGTTACAGTGGTCTTATGTACGAGTAGTGCAGTTAGGAATACATACATACATACAAAGGTGCAGTTGAAATGTAAACATCTGTGCAGTGTTCTGTGAATCAACTTGTAAGTGTTGTAGTACAGATAGTCACAGTCAGTGTCAGTGTTTGGCAGTGTTAAGTTCTCATATGGCTCTGGGGTAGAAGCTGATCTTAAGTCTGTTTTTCCATGATATGATGGACCTGAAGCAGGTTAAACAGAGGATGTCCAGGGTGGACAGTATGTCGGCTGCTCTACTGAGGCAGCGAGAGCTGAGTAAGTCCTTGAAAATAAAATGAAACCATAATACTCCGATTCAAACATCATCTGTGAAGAGTATCAGCAGATCTGAGATCAGTGTGATAAAAACAAACATGCTGGTTTCCTTCATTTGCATTTCTCTGCACATTAATGACTCTCAGTGAAGTATACAGATCAGATATGAAGCCTGAATATTAATGACTCCTGCTCACTGGGCCCCCAGGGGACGTGTTTGAGGGCCCCGCTTATTTCGAGGCTCATCCAGGCATATACAAAAACTGTAAAAAACGAAATAAAAACCTTTGATTTTGATGTTGAAGTGCAGCCTGAGGAAAACTTGTCAGCAGCCTGAAGTCAGGTTTTATTAATTCAAATCTTTGCGCCAGAATTTATATAATCTCAGGTTTTTCACCAGATGTTTGTATTTCTACTTAAATTTTTGATTTTCTATTTTTTTATTGTTGATTTACACAAATTTTCAGGTTTGCAGAGAGTTTTCATGTAAGATTTTGCTTAGTTTTAGGGTTTTTAATTAAAGTTTTAGGTTTGTACCATAGTTTTTGGATTTTACCCAAAGTTTCTCCTCTTCACCCCAATTATTGTATCAGATTTTCCCTAATTATATTCTTAAGTATTTTCTTGACCAGATTTTTGTTTCTGTATTTGTACATTCGCAGTTTAAGTTGAATATTTTGTAATATACCCACATTTCCAGGTCTTTGTAACTGAACTTTCACATCAGGTTTTAATCAAATTTTTTGGTTTCTATTAAATTTTTGTGGATTTATTTCGATTTTTCAAACTTTAGATTTGTACATTTAGATTTGTATCAAGTTGTTTTGCCCAAAGCTTTTGCTTTGTGCATTTATTTTGGTGTTTAGACAGATCAGAGTTTTGGGTTTTGTAGCTGAATTAATTTTATTTTACCCAAACATTTTGGATTTGAACCAAATCTTTAGCTTTGTATCCCATCTAAAAGCATTGTGTCTGAATTTACCCAAAGTTTGTACCCTAGTTTTTGTGTCAGGACTTAATAAATCTGCCAGAAGCTAGTTTTCATGAACTGGACCCTAATTTTTTTTCTTTTTTTTTTTTTCAATTCTGGAAGGGCTTTTTTGTGTGTGTTTTTTTTTTTATCTGAACCTTTTTGTACCTAATTCTGTGGGTCTGTATCGATTTTTGTTTTATATAAATTTTGGGGCTTTTTATGTTTTTCAGGTTTGTGCCTGAATAATGTGTCATTTCAGTTTGTAAAAGCACCTATACAACAAAACTTCCCCAGTCCCAATTTTCAAAATTATCTTTTTAAGTTTTTAAAGTTTTTTACTTGAGTAAAGTAAGTAAAGTACCAAATTTTACACATTTTTGAATGTGACTCAAGTTTTCTTTGTTTTTAAAAAAAAACAAGTTTATGTGTTTTGCCCAGATTTTTACTTTGTGATTTATTGTGTCGAGTTTTGAGTTTTTGTTCAGATTTCTAGGTTTTGGTCTTAACCAGATGTTCAGATTGTGTCTCCCGAGCCTCACAGTTACATTTTCTAATGTAGGGATACACAAAGAAAGAGTGTAAAGAAATGCCAGAGGATCATTAGAGGAGGATCAAATAAACAGATTTCTTAAGTGTGTGTGTGTGTATGTGTTGACTAATGCTGTGTTGCAGTCTGGGAAAGCAGCCCTCACTTTGAAGGTACTTTATTTTGACGAGGACTTCCCCCTATAATATCAGACTGATGGACTGAAGAGGAGGAACGACATCCTGCAGATCAGACAGGAGCAGCTTCCCACCCCTCACACAGGAAGTACTGACCCCCAAGGTGCTTCAGATGTGCAGAGGACATCGCTTGGGGCCCATCCATGTTTTTGTAACACTCAGAGCTTCACACGTCCCCCACGCTCCTCTCCCACGCTGCAACGCGGCCCTGACATCACCACGTCTGCCCTCCTCCTGACAGACGACAAGCAGGGAGCGAGGGAAAGTATGCCAGAGGTTTCTGAGGAGTTTACGGAGATATTTTTGGTCTGACTGTTACGACATCCACAGCTCAAATCAGGCTTAAAACACACACACACAAAGAATTTGGATAAGACTGATCATAAAATAAACCAGGAACTTCAGGTAAAAACATGAAAAAAAGCTGAAAGAAGAAACTCTGGGTCAGACCTGACAGGAAGTTTGGGAAGTTTGAACTTTTTGAATTAAAACTTCTTTTATGTTGTCTGCTGTATGTGTTTTATATTTATTTTGTGTGTGTTTTATGTGTTTTATCTGTTTTGAGTGTAAAATCTTAACCTGTAAACTAACCAGGAATCGCAGCTGTAAAAGATATAAAGTGGGATTAAATGGAAATAGTTAAGTAAAGTCCCTCGAGCTTGAACTCAAGAACAGTACTGGAGTAAGTGTACTGAGAGGAGGTCTTTAAACAGAAATCCTGTTCAGTACTCTGGACGTGTCTGTGTTGTTTACAGATGTCTGTTTAGCGGGAATCCCATTAGGAGGACAAACAGTGAACAAACAGAGGGATTAACTCAGATTCATAAATCAACACATGTGAGAGCAGAGATCCAGAGGACGCTGACCTGGAGTCAGACGCATCTGGCTTCAGTTACAGTGACGGACGAATTCCCACAGAGCACTGCTCCCTGGGTCCTCACCCGGACTGTCTCCTGATCTACCTGAACATCAGCGCAACCACGCCCCTGGTGTCCAGGTGTTCAGACAGGTGGGAACAGAATGTGAGTTAGCGCATGTAGCTCAGTGTGAGGAGCTGAGTGCCCTCATCTCAAATGTTTCTTTATTTCAAAAGATCGTAATATTCTCGAAGATTTGTGTCTGCCTCAAAATGCTACAGTACCCAGCAGCCTCAGCTGCTGTTGCCATGGAGAACGGACTAAACAGAGATACAAAAAAATAACCTCATTGTATTGAAAAAATGTCAGACATATTTTACATATACACCGATATGTGGTAAGTTACACTGATCTATGGTCAGTAACTGATCTGCGGTCAGTTAACTCTGACCTGAGGTAAACTGATCTGTGGTCAGTGTGACGTGACCTTGTGGAAGCTGTGTATTCAGCTGGATGAACACTGGATTATCATGACTGTTGTATGTCTGGCAAGATTCTCATTCATCCAGATCATGGAGGGCAACTGGACTTGCTTCAGTCAAGTCCAGTTGCCCTCGCATAGCACTTACAGAATGACCGTTGTACGCTCAGGCAGAGCTCACTTCCTTCTACATGAGTTACAGTATCAATGTCTGTGAAATAACAAAGCCACTACTTTTCACTGTGACACATGTGACATAAAGTGTTTCAGATATTAATAACCAAACCAAAACAGGAGGCATAGGGGACCAAGATAATCATACAAACAAACTCAATTATAATTCTGGGCAAAAAATGTCAAGGGAGCCACATGTGCATGGTCACTAGACTGTGGTTATGGCAAATAAATGGTTTAGGTCCAGTCTGCAGACTAAAGCGTTCTGTTAAATTACCGACTAAAACTTTGTGTTAGCAACTAAAATGTTTGATTCGGATATGGTTAAGTTAAAGTTAGGAAACTAAAACATTTGGTTTGGATACGGTTAAATCTGGGACACTAAAAGTTTGTCTTTGAGATAAGGTTAAGCAGCTAAGATGTTTGTTCAGGTTTAAACTGTGGAGAGCAGTTGAGATTAGAAAACTCAAAAGTTACACAACTAAAGCATTTGGTTCATGTTCGTGAATACAATTTCCAGTTAAGCAACTAATATGTTCAGTCATGGTTACGGTGCAGTTAAAAGTTAGGCAACCCCAACACGTGGTGAAGGTACAGTTAAGGTTAGGCAACTAAAACGCTCGGCTAGGGTTAGGATACAGTAAAGGTTAGGAAACGAACAGTTTGCTAAGTAGGCAACTAGAAAAAGTGACAGTACAGTTAAATCTGGGTAACTAAAATATTCAGTTAAACAGCTGACTTAAATGTTCACTTATGGTACGGTTAAGGTGAAGCTAAAACATTCAGGTGAGTAGACAATTCAAACTTCATGAAAATTAAAATTAGATGATTAAATGTTCGGTCAGGATAGGTGACTAAAATGTTTGGTAAAGATACAGTTAAAGTTAGGCAACCAGACCTTCGGCTAATGTGAGATTAAAGTCAGATTAATTAGTTTGGTTAAGGTTCGGCAAGGTAAGCAAACTAAATTGGTTGGGTTGAGTAAGTTAATAAAGAGCTGATTAATGCACAAGTAAGTTTAGGCAGTTTAGGTTGGGTTAGGGTTAAAGGTTAGTTGACAATCATTTGGTAAAGGTTAGACAACTGAGATGATAGAGGACTTAAACATTAGGGTTAAAGTAGAGTTAGGTTTAAGCTACTAAAACATTTGGTAAAGGTTAGGGAACAGTTAAGTGCAGCGCTGTGATGGGACATAAACTTTGGTCTCTGATCTGTCTGAAAGGCAGACGACCTCCCTGAATGTCCAGCTCCCTACAGGAAGGACTCATCCCTTTCTGTGCTTTTACTGAACCTGAACATGAACAACATGAACATAATTCCTCTGTTACTGGACAAAATTTTCAAGGCTGTCTAAACCCTGTTGACAGCCAGGACTTCTCCCTCTGTCTCTGAGTCTCCGTGTCTCTGTATCTAATCAGCAGATCTCTCCACGCTGGGTATCATTGGCTGTTTGATCATGCATATCTAATACTGTCCGGCTCTGAGTCATGTGTATCAGACTGTTGACCGGCCATCTCTCAGACTGTCACACGTTCAGACACTCATACTGCTGATTATTATACATTATAATGACAACAAACAATAAGGGCCTCTTATTGATACGACGGGTTAATAAAGTTGAGACTCTTCGCACAGTTATCTCCAACATGGGGTTCCTTGTCACTCAAAATACTCTGCTGCATAAAGCCAAAATGACGACCAAAACTCAGCACCAGCAGCAGGAACACATTTTAAAACTCTCACTGATCCGATATCAGTTTAGTCTAAATTTAATCCTCCAAACATTCAGAAACAGAGACTCTGAAAGACAAACTGGACGTCCATTAAATGACCTCTCACCAGAGCTGTGTTTAACGGCCTCAGTGTGTTGGACTGGGATAAAAGATGAGGAAACATTTTTGGGTTTTGGTAAACTGGAGGTAAACGGCAGCTCTCCGTCTTAGAGGCATTACTGACATTTCCTTGAAATTGGATAATTGCTGGCTGCCATGAGCGAAGCATTCAGACGAGCCCACACAGTTTGGCTTCCACTCATCTTTTTTCTCCTCTGCTCAACTTTAAATTATAGGTTGTCAGTTGCAGCTCTCTTGCTGTAATTTTGTCCCTCTCGCTGAGGACGAGGATAATTTTGGAGCATATTGACTCTGAGCCAGTGGATGTATGGGTTATTGTTGATATGTAATGAAGAGAGATGGTTACCAATGAGACATGTTTGGCACTTTTACCAGGGAGAAGCAGTTTAAGATTCTTGATCTGAAGCACGATCTCAGTCGACTTCAGGTCCTGGTCTGTCAGGATTACATTTGTCATATTTGTTTTAGAAACCTCTCCCAGTGTTGCAGCTCCCTAGTTAAAAGGAAACTGACGTTAGAGGTCAAACTTATTGAAGGTTGGTGTTTTCAGCTTATACATGGCTTTATGTAAGCTAAACTAAAATGATTTGAGACCGAGCTGCTCAATTTTTACCCTGAGAGGCTGAAGAATGTCTGGTGTTGTTCTTTATTTTTCTAACTGTCAACAAATCCCATTAAAAGTCTCTCAGAAGAAAGAAAACGAAGGGAAACATCAGGAAAGTGTCATTTCAGCAGGAGGATATTAGACGAGAGGAGAACGACAGAAACTGACAGAGCAACTGTGCAAATCATCAACTGACTTAATTAGTTTAATCATCTGTATGTATGTATACAGTATATATATGGATATACACAGTATACATGTATTTTTCGATAAACAGTATATGCATACTGTATATATACAGTGCATTCAGAAAGTATTCAGACCCCTTCACTGTTCTCACGTTATGTTGCAGCCTCATCACTCTACACCCCATAATGACAAAGCAAAAAACGGAAGTTTAGAATGTTTTTCCAAATTTATTAAAAAGAAAAAACAAACACCACACTGACATAAGTATTCAGCACTTAGTCAAAGCACCTTTTTTCAGCGGTTACAGAGTCGCGTCGTCTTGGGTTTGACGTGACGGTCTTTGCACACCTGGCTTTGGGGATTTTCTGCCAGTCTCCTCTGCGGATCCTCTCAAGCTCTGGCAGGTCGGATGGGGACCGTCGGTGGCCATTTTCAGGTCTCCAGAGATGTTTGATTGGGTTCAGGTCAGGACTCTGGCTGGGCCACTCAAGGACATTCACTGAGTTGCTCCCTAAGCCACACCTGCGTTGTCTTGGCTGTTTGCTTGGGGTCATTGTCCTGTTGGAAGGTGGACCTTCGGCCCAGTCTGAGGTCCAGGTTTTCATGAAGGATCTCTCTGTACTTGGCTCTGTTCAGCTTTCCCTCAACCCTGACCGGTCTCCCTGTCCCTGCAAAAACAGCCCCGCAGCATGATGCTACCACCAAGCTTCACTGTTGGGATGGCACTGGGCAGGTGAAGAGCGGTGCCTGGTTTCCTCGAAACATGATGCTTAGAATTGAGACCAAACAGTTCACTCTTGGTTTCATCAGACCAGAGAGTCTTGTTTTTTTTGAGGAAATTCTTCTATCTGGCAACTCTGCCATAAAGCCCTTAGACAGTCCTTAGTCCTTAGACAGATGAACATATTTTAACAAGATACTATCGAAGAGATGTGTTGTTTTGTCCTGATCAGTGTGGTAAAAGACAGGGAAGTGAAAAAAAATTAAAACAATTAAGGCCAATAACACATGTTCTAAAATAATAAGTAAAATAAATAAGTACAATGTAACTTTGTCCTAGAAAAGGTGTAGCTACTTATTGCTGTAATTAGTAAGAATGTAGTTCGCTGCATTATTACTGACAGGTATGCATCTCTGTGTTAATACTACACAGTAAAGTCACATGTGTTCTCTGCGGGACAGGAGATGTTTGTGGGTGCACGTAGAAATGGTTAGAAATCCAGCGGGAGCAGGATTAAGAAAACAGTCCTGGACCGTGCAGGGTTCTACTTCAGACGTCTTTGTGCTTTGATCTCTACGTTAACGACAGAAACCTCAATTGCCTCCCTGAGTTTTTGACCAGACTTTTAGCTTTCTCTCCTAATTTTGGTATTTTACCCAAGTTATCGCGGTTTACCCAGATGTTAGAGTTTGCACTTGAATTTTTGTGTTAACAGAATTTCGGGGATATTTGCCCAGTTTTTTGGGTTTCTATCCTAATTTTCATATTTTCACCTGAATTTTTAGGTTTTCGGTCACAATTCTGGTTTTATACTTGAATTTTCGTGCTGGGATGTTCCTCAGATTTCCGTGCTGTTGCCCAGTTTGTACTCACTGATCTGTGCACTATTCTCACCTTCAACAACATCGTAACCTCCTCAACTGTCTCCATGCTTAGGGGCATTTTTGTTCTCAGTGTTTTGGTCTCTGAAATGATTTGTTCCTTCTGGTTTTAATCCTCCAAGCGCTCACACAGTGCAGAGGAGTATCCTAACAATGATGTGGGCTGACACAATATGTATGACCAAATTATATCAATCGATCAATCAATCACTCAAACTGTATTTATGTAGCAGCTTTCACATTCGCTCCAAAGTTTCAAAATGCTTTACAAGTGATTTATATATTCTAAAAAAATATAAAAACACTACACAAAATAAATACTTTAAACAGAAAATGTTTAAATATGTATATAATATATATATATATTTATATATAATATATATATATATAAATAAAATATACTGCTTGTATATATTTTTTATATATAAACAGAATTTTGGACAACAAATACGTTCTCGGTGCAGTATTTCTTTAGTATTAGCTAAATCATCAGGATACTGTTTGTTCATATTGTGGCTGTAATGACCATTGTGACCTCTAGGGGGCGCTAACAGGAGGTCAGAATTTTCGGCTGTTTCCTGGACTGGTTCATCATCAGGTCTAAAAGCTGCTCAGTGTGATTTTTTTTCTTTTGATGTTGTAGACGACAACGGCTGGATCTTTATTCTTTCATTATTCTGCTGTTTGTCTCATCAACACCCTGTGCTGGTTCCAGTCTTTAGTCCAATCTGGTTTCAGTTTTCCTGTCAGAGTGGATCAGGTCTTCAGAGCCAGAGTCGACATGTTCCCACTTGTTAAAAACATAACTCATAGATAAACAGCACATATCAGCTCTTAGAGAAACCTCCCAACAGAAAACTGTAAAGTGAGTCCAGCAACCTAGAGCCAAACCACAGACTGGCTGCAGGACAAGATCCAGATCCAGACCCGGGCCCGGACTCAGGCTCGGTGGTCTGAAATCTCTGGTTCAGATCCAGCAGAGAGGCTGAGTAAATAAACTGTGTCTTACAGAGAGACAGCAGCCAACAATACAATATTAAAGGGGTTATTTGTGAATGAGGCGCAGAGAGTAGACCTGATCCAGAGTCTGGTTCAAGATGATTGTTTTAGACTCTGAGAACATGAGTCCTCAACGTGAAACAGCTTCATGTTTACATTGAGAGGATCAGTGTGGTTACCGACTATCAACAAAGTGATTTAATGAATGATTGTGACAAACATTCTACACTCAGGTTTTCAGCTCATCGTAAACCTCCAGACTTCATCGGGTTTAACTTAGAGAAACCTTTAATGTACCTTAGGTGTCAGTACAAGTCCCGAGTCATTTAAGTCAAGTCCTCATAACCAAACTGGAATATTCCAACTGAAAGACTATGCTCATTTGTTCTCTACATGTTGACCAGTTTTACTTTGGAGACTCACAACAGTCGTCTCCTGTGTCGGCAAAGTATTTTTGCTTCCTCTTCATCTTAAAACATTTGATGGTTTTCACTCTCCTGGCTCGAGGCCTGAGGACAAGGAGCCACATTTTCACCAAATCTGCTGTGAATAATCAGGGTCCTGAGAGGCAGGGCCAGATTCACCTCCTGAGGGTCCCAAGGGCAAATTTGACTCGTTGACCCTCACTACACATGTTAGTTTCATGATTTGCCCAGAAACCAACCGGAACTCTACAGCTGAAATGATTAGTTCATTAACTGACTAGTGAAATGGCCAAAAATTAAATTGCAATAATTTATATAACTGATTAATTACTTTGCGTCATTTTCTTAAGCAAACATATCACAAATTCTCTGGTTCCAGCTTCTCAGACAAAACAAGACATTACAATATGAGGCAATATGAGGCATTTGATTCACTGAACAATCAATCGATTAATTAATCAGAATAACATGACCTTACTGAGGTTTCCTGAGATTTTTGTGTCAGTTCATTAGTGACACAGAAATAAATGAAATTAATCTGATAAAACACAACTGAGTGAGCAAAAAAATGAGCAAAAAAATATGACCTATAACGGTTCAGGTCTTAAAACCAGATTTGGACACAGAGTCCATCTACAAGACCAGGGCCACATCATGGAGGACGGGGGACCTGATCGAGTTGATATTCTACTTCAGTGGAGAAAAAAATTTCTGACAAATTAGTGATGAATCAAATGATGTAGAACAACTGACGTAGTAAACCTGGAGCTCTTGGGAACCCTGGACGACTCATTAGTTTCCAGACCTTTTCCAAAAAACGTGAGGAGAGGATTTCCAGCCAGGAGATCTTGAGATGCTGTGTCAATGTAGAAGTATTTTTTCGCAAGTCTTTGTAAGTCGTCCAAGAGAAATTCGGTCCTGATAGCAGCACTAGAGGAAAGAAAAAAACCTTGAACAAGAAAACCTATGACACGACCATCTTTGCTGGCTGTGAAACAGCTCTGTTAAAAACTGGTTTTCTTTGTCTCCAGCTGTTGCACACATCTGGAGGTGAACATCCAGCTGTTTCAGGTCTGACAGACTGTAATCGGAAGCTTCAGTTAGTCTGGATCAGTATTCAGACACAGGCTCTGTAGCTCTGCAGTGTCTGCTGTCTACATGCTGTTTTATAATCACTATGTATCTGATGTTATGTTGGTCAATTAAAGCCGTGAGGAGAAAAAGCTCCTGCTGCCGAGTGAATGTGCACACACAAACAGAAATGTAAAACAGAGGAACCAGCGGAGGGGAACAGATCTAATTGGAATATATGAATGTTTGTTGCTGAGCAGTGGATTAACTCAGTCTCGGAGGTCACATGTTGGACTGATGCAGCGCTGCACTTTTCCACTTTTTTTCCCCTCAAAGAGTCCAAACCTGAATCCTGACCATCAGATATACTCCAGTTTCATCAGGTGTTCACTCACAGGAGCCAAAGGCTCGTTTTATTAAATATGGTAAAACACAATAACAGAGATGATGAGATGAAATGTTTGTTTTCTGCTTCACAACACGAAATGATCGAACGCGCAGTGGGCTAGTAAGATGTTTTCACATCCGTAGGTTTGATGTTTCTTCATTTAACTAAAGCTCCGGTCACAAAAGTAGTGGAGAGTGACTGAGTACATTTACTTCAGTACTGTACTTAAATACCATGTTGAGGTACTTGCACTTTACTTGAGTATTTCCAATTTATCCTAATTTAACACTGTACTTTTTACTGCTCTACATTTATTTGACAGCTTTAGTTCATTGTTACTTTTCAGATTAAGATTTTACTTAACAAATAAAATACAACACATTGCTAAAGATAAAACCAGTGCCTCTCAAAAAAAAAAGCTGTGTCCTCTTGTCACCTTTCTCAGCCCAAAGAGTTAAAATTTTTCCACAAAAAAGGTAACGATGAGAGAAAAGTCTAGAAACTGAATCTAGATCAGTGAATCGGAACCGTGTTTCTACTTCTGTCCTCTCCCAAGAATCATCTGACGACCCCTCAGGTTTATCCATTGACCCTCTGGAGGGGCCCGACCCCCAAGGTTGGGAACCAGTGGACTAAACTATCTACCTGTATATAAAGTAGTTAAAAGCAGCTCCACCAGTAAGTGTCTGAATGGTTCTTAACGGTATTGATATTTTTGCAACTCAGTCATGATATCGACAGGTCTGATGCTTTATGTGGTGTTTATAACAGATAAATGAGCGAGTATGAGATCAGATGAGGATCGTCACACCAGAGATGCACATAAACAAACCTGCAGATTATAAAACTAATTCAAATTATTCAGCCTGTTCACATTATGTCTGAGCAATGTGAAACGTTGTTACATCAATACACTTACACAACAAAAATGAAAAAAGTGACTATCTTCAAGGATAAATATGCTACTTTTTTTATTATTATTATTTGTTTGTTTGTTTGTGAGTAATTTTCTGACTGAAATCTGGTTCAGTCCACATCCCAACCAGACTTGATGAATTGTGGATTTGGACGGACCTCAACACTTGCAGACTTACCGGGAACTCGCCTGTTAAGTCTGCGAGGCTGCAAGTGTGGCAAAGTCCGGACAGTTGGATTCAGACAGAGGGAACTTGAGGGGCTGGGGGGGGGGGGGGGGGGGTGAATGCATATTTTGAAACTGTGAAGGTGGCGTGTTCAGGCTAAAGTCATGTGTTAATTTGATAAAAGCAAACAGCTGCACTTCTCCTGAAATGAACTTTGAACAAACTTCCCCCAAACAAACTCAGGAAAAAGGCGGCACACCAGTGGTTAAAAAGAACAGAATAAATCAGTCATTTTTGTGACTGTTGGTCTGAGGTAGTACATGGTGGGTTTCACAGACAATTAGGTTCATGTAAAAGTCATCAACACGTGAGGCGATACTTTGGCTGTTTGATGCTGTTTAACTGTTGGAGTGTCGCTTTTTTCATGAATTCGTTTTTAGGAAACAAAAATGTCAATTTTTTTAAGTTTAAAGCCAGAATCCGCAAGTTTGCGTACACGCCTCGTACAAGAACCAGTCACACGAACAGATTTGTTCTGGTAAGTATGAGGAATTTCAGAAAATTTGTAGCATTCGCCAATTTTCTTACACTTAGAATTTTCTATTAGGTACAAACAAAATTCATGAGTTGTCCAGACCTGTCGTTTGTCCTGTACAAACCGACTGCCCTTGTTCACAGGGAGTAAAACACTTGTTTGACTTAAGAATTATAGCGGCTTAATGTGAATGAATGTGGAGTTAAATATGATACCAACATATATTTAATGAAATAAATATCTTTGACAAATTTCATCATCATCATCAGCGTTCCATTTATTGAGAGCTTTTTCAGATTTTTGTCACAGCAGCTCCTACAGTCCAGTCTCCCTCCTCTCTCTGCCTCAGGGGCTTTCTGCAAGTCTCTGTCCAGGATCTTCCTCTGTTACAACACCCGACAGTGTAACATCACCTGCTGTGGGCTGGAATATTCTCTAGTCTGATCACCTCACATATTAGTCATGAACCTCTTTGCTTTACAAAGACAGTTTCACCATCAAAACAGGAAATTTAAGGGATGTCGATTATGCAAATGATCTAATCTCACGAAAGCGCAGATCTTCATGAACAGGTGTATTCGTCAGTCTGAAAGGAGCGATTTACGACAAGTTTTTGCAGTTAAAGTTTGGTGAATCCGACTCTGAACAGTCGTACAAACCATCTCAGAAAAAAGTCAGATAAAATGTTCTTGCATGAGGCCCGTTGTCGCCCTCTCAGAGGGGAAACTCAAATGATATTCAAATTGTAAATACGATAAATAAAAAATGCTTATGAATCTATATCTACCCTCTGCTCTTAGTCATTTATCGTATCTGTTCCTGGTTCTGGCCCATCGCATCTCCTCCCTGTGTGGTACAGACTGAAGATTTGTGGAAACCATGAACTCCCTCAGAGACATTAACCTGCAGCTCCTCAAACAATAACGGGGGCTACACCGTAGATTTACACTTATTTATGTCTGTGAAATGGCTCTTTTGGCAGTGATGGGAGCCAGGCCGTCACCAAGTTCTCAGAGGGAACAATAAAACGATCCATGTCTCTCAGTCCTGATAGTGAGATTCAGTCCATCAAAGTCTGGTTCAGGTTTCAGATTTTCTCGCTGTCACTAGTCAGTTCTTCAGAAGCTTGTTAAATCTTTTCCCAGGAGGTTTATGCCAACATGTTTCATGTGAGTGTGCAGGTTCTGTCGTACTACTGTTGTCCTAAAAATTATTGTTTATTATTTTTTTTATTATTATTTTATCAATACATTTTCTGAAAATTAGAAACTTGAACATATGTAATACTGAGTTACTGTCAGTGTTAACATGGTGAGTCTTTAGAAATGTCTTTGCCCAACAGTAACAGTTTCAGCTGAAGATTTTAAAAAGAAGCTGCACCTGAAGTTGAAGTGATAGTTTATCTAAACACAGAGTCAAAGCTGAAATATCTGGTGAAGTGGAAATGCAGAAAAGTAGGTGACAGATCTGGAAGCAGATGTCAGTTGAAATGTCAATTAAAGTATAAATCTAAGGCCTAAACATCTGAAATGTACTCAAAGCAGTTGAAGGGTCACATGCAATGTAAAAATGGCATGTCAGTTAGAGTCTCAGAGCTTAAAGTGTCAGTGAAGGAATAAAATCAGCTGAAGTGTCAGAGGGGGATATTGGAATGAAAAAATTCAGATGAAAGAAGATATTAAAGGAAATGAAGTTGTACCTGAAATTGAAGGAAAAAAGGAATCTGAAGTAGGAGTGGAAAAAAGAATTACTGAAAGGAGTTGAAGTGGCAATTAAAATAGAAGTCCTGAACGGAGTTTCAGTATCACTTTGAACACTAAAAGAAGTTGAAGTAACGGTTTGAATAGCATTATTAAAACAAGAAGCTAAAGTGGCAGTTAGAATGAAGGTGCTGAAAGAGGTTTCAGATTATTTATAAACACCAATTGAAACTGCCGGTAGAGTTTTTATAAGGGCTGAGTTGGTATCAGTTGAAGTGAAAGTTCAATTCGATTCAATTTTATTTATATAGCATCAAATCATAACAGAGGTTATCTCGAGGGACTTTACAGAGTGAGGCCAAGACCTCACAATGTTACAAAGACAAACAGGCCTAACTATAAGTTTTATCAAAGAGGAAGGTTTTAAGCCTTCTCTTAACCGTGGAGAGGGCGTCTGCCTCCCCGACCCAAACTGGAAGATGGTTCCACAGTAGAGGAGCCTGATAACTGAAGGCTCTGCCTCCCAGTCTACTCTTAGAGACTCTAGGAACCACAAGTAAGCCTGAGTTCTGGGAGCTCAGTGTTCTACTGGGGTAATAGGTACTAGGAGCTCTTTCAGATATGATGGTGCCTGGTTATTAAGGGCTTTGTAGGTGAAGAGGAGGATTTTAAATTCTGTTCTGGATTTTACAGGAAGTCAATCTCTTCTCCTAGTTCCTGTCAGTGCTTGCGCTGCAGCGTTCTGGATCAACTGGAGGCTTTTCATCCTGATAATAAAAGAATTATAGTAGCCCAGTCCAGAGCTAACAAATGCACGGACTAGTTTTTCAGCCTCCTTATGAGACAGGGTGTTTCTAATTTTTGCATTATTGGAAGAAAGCAACAGGTGGAAGGAGGCTGTCTCAGAGACCTCCTTATGTGTGAGGAGAAGGACATGTCCCAGTCAAAAATGACCAGGTTCCTTACAGTAGAACTGGAGGCCAAGGTAACGCCATCCAAAGTAACTATATCATTAGATAATGTTTTTCTGAGGTGTTTAAGGCCAAGTGCAATAACTTCAGTTTTGTTTGAATTTAGAAGTAAAAGTCTTTAAGGCGTGTCTGAAGTTTGACTCCCTGATTATTTTCATCTGGCTTCATAGGGGAGGTTGGATATATGGTAGGTCTGTAGTTGGCTAAAACATCTGGATCAAGAGTAGACATTTTTAGTAGAGGTTTAATTACTGCAACCTTAAAAGCCTGTGATAAATAGCCTGTTAATAAAGATAAATTGATCAGATCTAACATGGAAGTGTTAATTAAAGGTAAAACATCCTCAAACGGCCTCATTGGAATCAGGTCTAAAAGACGAGTGGATGGTTTAGATGAAGAAACTGTTGAAGTTTGCTCAGAGAGATGTACAGGAGAGAAGCAGTCTAAAAATAAATCAGGCATTAGTCATTTCTGAGGCCACTGTATTGGACAATACATCTGTGCCAATTGTGGGAAGGAGGCAATTAATTTTTTTCTCTAACTACAATTTTATTTGTAAAGAAGCTCATGAAGTCATCACTACTGAGAGCTATGGTAATACGTCAGCCTGGCTACAGAACTGAGGGATGTTTCTGAGGAACAATAAGAACACCTGAGGATGTTCTTATTTTCTTTTGACAGTGAAAGTGCTTAAAGGATTTGGAGAGTCAGTCGACATTTAAGCACTCAAACATGTCGAGGTAAAAGTGCTGAACAGACTCAAGAGATAAATTAAAAGACATAAAGTTGTTCTTTAAGTCCCGAAAACAGTTGAAGTGACAGTTAAAATGGAAGTGCTGGGAGAACTGTGAAGTTCTGTTTAAAAGAATAAATTAAACTGAAGTGGCAGTTGGTGTAGGCACTGACTTGTGGCACAAGTATGGGCTGAAGTGCTGAAACTGAAATGCTTTGTTGAAATGTCAGCATAAATTGAAAACAGTGGGTTTCTTAATGTCATGAGGTAGTGTCAGGTCGAATGTAAAAAGTAAAGGCAGATGTGAGTTGAAGTACCACTTGAAGTGTTATTAATGAAAGCAATTGAAATGTTGACTGAAGCTCTGAAAGTAGTGCTAATGCTTTATCATATAAAATAATGTTGAATGTAGTGTTTCGTGTGTAATTATAACAAGGAAAATGTCATTACAACATCAAAGTATCTTGTCATTAAAAGACGGCTTCAACACTTTGAAGTGTTTTGCTTTCTTCTCTTCAAAAGGAGAAGAACATTTTCTGCAGCTTTTAATGAATTTCAGATTCCTCCACAAACAAAACGACTGAGAAGTAATTACACTGTGAGAAGACAAATACAAAACAAAAATCTGCCACACAAGTGTGTGTCAGTATTCATTTCCTTCCACCTTATACTCAGACTGTTTGAAGCAGCAGCTCAGTCAGCTGGATTCAGAAAAATTATTTAATAAGATGTGATTTAAAACTACTTTAGCCCTGTTCACTATCTGTACCTGCCACAGGTGTGTGCTAAACCTCAGTCAACAGCTATTACTGTTGCTAATTCATTAAAAAAGTTCACGGGTTGATAACGTTCTAATAAACCAGAAAGTACTTAAAAAAGTAATTTAAAAAAACAAAACAAGTAATCAACAAAGGGTCACAAGTTCCGCTCTTTCTAATGTGCCAACAGCAAACGTTAGTAAAAAGTGTGTACTTAATAAAGCCTTCTTATCATATTAGCGGATGTAAATGTTGATAAGTTGTTCATAAGTAGTTAAGTTCAGTAGAGCTGGTCCAGATGATCTGCAGCTCTGAGAAACCAAAGAGTTAAAAATACCAAAGGCAGAACAAATATGAGCCAGAGAAATGTTATTTACAGCCATGCAGTATTCCCTCTAATGTCCTCTAACTCATCTATAAAGCGTTAGTAAGTTATTTATTAACCATTATTATTATAAAGCAGTAACAATAAAAGATTCATCTGTTGGACTCTGAGCTGAGTGAAGACCTTGAACTGGATCCAAAGCTGAACTGGTGATCAAACCCACATCAAAATGAACTAGAAAAACAATTTCCTGAAGAAAATGCATGTGATTTTTAGATTATATGAAAAGTCATTCACCTCAATGTATTTTCGGAGTAGATGTAATGCTTTACAGTATCCATTATAACCTAAACTGTAAACATCATCATAATGAGATTATTTACAGCTGATAAGTGTGTAGTTCTGAGCATTTCAAAATCTGACTGGAGTTTGTTCTGTATACAGGCGCTGAGATATAATTAGCAGTCTACAGAGAATTACACATAATTTAACTTATTAGTCATCTTAGTAGCATTAAAACTGTAGGAGGTGACACAGAACAGAGATGTCTTTAACAACTCATGGATACATTTGTTATTAAAAGGCCAGACACTGCTTAAGATGAAGCATGTGCCCATTACATCTGTAACTCGATATAAATGTATCAGTCATGCCAATCAGCACCATTGCACACAGCAATCACATACATTTTCTTCAGGAAATACTTCTCAAGTTCAGTTTGATGTGGTGGATAAAAATGTTCATAAATGTCAGGGTTTGATCACCAGTTCAGTTTTGGATCCAGCTCAAGGTTTTCACTCAGCTCAGAGTCCAACAGACGATTTACTGAATCCTTTATTGTCGCTGCTTTCTAATTGTATAAACCCTGTATAAAGGCTGTGGGTGCATTCATATTTAAAAAAGGATTTGCTAATTCTTTATAGATCAGTTGTAAACCATATATAAGAACAACACTCAGGTTGTCAGGTTGTGCTATTTTTCTTTCCTTTTGCTTCTTAGATCATCTGGCCGATCTGGAGTATTGTAACTATTGTCAACAAATTGAATGGGAAACTGTGGAAAACATTAACATGATTATAGATTATAGATCAATAGTTAAACTGTGTGCTTCATGCTGCGTATTTTCTTTATAATAAGGCATCAGTAAAAGGCTTTTGGCTCATTAAAAAACAGCAGAGTTTGTTTTTTCTGTGGGTGAGAAATGTCCCCAGGGAGACAAACATGTTGTTGTGTCCCTCAGTGGGACACTTCCTGTCTCCATCGGGCCTTTTCTCTCCTCACACAGATTGTTTCTCAGACCAACACAAAGATCTATGAAAAGAAGAACCATAAATTGAAATATAATGAGTGGTTGGGCTTCTGATCAGAAACAATGACGGCTACAGTCGGATTGCTGTGTCAACTCTGAGCTGCCATGGCAACCCTCTCTGACAGGAAGTTTATTTTCTCAGGCCTTTAGGAATATTAATAACCATCGAGCTGCGGCTGCCAAGTTCCTCTGGCCGGGGTTCAAACCCACGCAGCGAGCAGGACGCTCAGTCAGGATGTAATGTAAGCAGCAGATAAACTGCTGCTGCTGTTTGTGCTGTGGATCATAATTAGCTTTCGGTTAAACAGTTTGATGATAATTCTCATTGATGGCAGCGAGAGACGAGCCAGGAGCTGCTGACACTCTGCCAGCTGACAGCTTTCACTCAGTGGTCCTCCTCGATAAGTTCATGCTTTACATCCAGGTTCTGTTATAGAAGAGGGGCTGAGCCCAGGAGACAAGCAGGCTGAGAACACAGAGGAAGAAATGAGGGTCACCCGCAGAAGGGCATGCTGATCACACTCTGAATTATGTAGGTTCAACACGAAGTCCAGACTCGCAAACTGCAACAGTTTATTTTTCACTCTTTAATATGTTTTTCACATTTTCTGTCTCCTATTTCTATCCAAAAATAGCCTCTCAAACCACAAATGCCCTCAAAATCCTGAGATGTCCTCAACCTTCAAGATTTCTTCACTTCTAAAAAATGTCCTCCCTTTTCCTAGCTTTTCGAAATGTCTCATGTCCCCACTTCCCATAAACGTCCTGTTTTCCAAAAGGGCTTCACGTTCTAAAAAGTTCCCTCACAATCCACAAATGTCCTCCCTCTTAATGTGTGTCTTCACATTCCAAACATGTCCTCATAAGCCAAAAATTTTCAAAAATTCCCTCACTTCTCTAAAATGTCCTCACGATCTAATTCCAAATCCACAAGATGGTGTCATGATAGTGGCAGGTACAGCAGCTCCTATGGTCTTTGACTGTTTTTCCTCTTTTTCCAACATTACACTAGAACGTGCACTTAGACCCTTTTCATATTTTTTCTTGAAAGTAGTTTAGTTAGTCAGAGTTTTGGTTTGTGTAGTGGTGTTTGTTCAGACAATGGTCACCTACACGAGAGCAGTGCTCCTGAAATATGGGGCTTGAGTGGGAGCTCCGCCGGCAGACATACCGGCGGAGCTGTGGAGAGGCTAGAGAGACATGAACAGGAGACTTAAACTGTGCCATCCATCGACTCTCATGGGGAACGTGGATGAATTTACCGTAATGGCGAGCAGTTGACGCTAATATCTGGAGTACGGTCTGTTGTGTTTCACGGAGACATGGCTAACAGGGAGCATACCGGACTGTTTGGTGGAGCTAGTCGGCTTCACACTAGTGTGAACGGACAGGGGTCAACATAGCAGTAAGAGGAAGAGAGGAGGTCTAGTCTGTGTTAACTCAAAATGGTTTAACCCTGGACATGTATTGCATATACGAGAGCATCTGTTCTGACGTCATCCATCCTACTGTTGCAGGATTACAGACAGAACCCTAGTGCCTCCATGTCAATAAACGGGGACTTCAACCATGTTTCCCTCTCCAAAACCCTAACTAACTTCACTCAGTATGTGAAATGCAAAACAGGGGAGAACAAAATCTTGGACTTGCTGTAAGCCAACGTAAGGTTAGGTCACTGGTGTGTAAATCCCTGGACCCCCTGGACCCTCTGCAATTCGTGTACCAGGCTCAAAGACACCACCATCTTCCTGCTGCTCAGGGTTTACTCACATCTGGAGAGGCTAGGAAGCACAGTGAGAGTAACGCTCTTTGACTTCTCCACTTTCTTCAACACCATCCAGCCCCTTCTGCTTGCAGAGAAGCTCTTAGTCGTGCAAGTACCATGAAATGGTGGCCTGGGTTAGAGACTACCTCAACAAGAAGCCACAGTTCATCCGGCTGCAGGGCAGTCTGTCAGATGCGATGATGGGCAACACCAGTGAACCCCAAGGAACCGTACTTTCACTATTTCTTTTCACTATCTACACCTCCGACTTCAACTTCAACTCCACAACGTGCGACCTTCGGAGTTTCTTTGACGATTCCATCTTTGTGGGCTGCATCAGTGCGGATGAGGAAGAGGAGTATAGAAGGGTGCTAGAGAGCTTCAACAGATGGTCCAGGGAGAACCACTTCCAGGTCAACATCGGAAAGACCAAGGAAGTGGTGGTGGATTTCTGACAGAGCGGGAAGCCCCCAACCCCTATTATCATCCAAGGGGAGGAAATAGAGACGGTAGACTCGTACAGGTTCCTGGGAGTACACGTAAACAATAAACTGGACTTGACGGACAACAACGAGGCCCTCTATAGAAGAGAAGAGAGCAGACTGTTCTTTCTTGGGAGGCTCAGGTCATTCGACGTGTGCAGCAGACTCCTTCAGATGTTCTACCGGTCTGTGGTAGCCAGCTCACTACTCCTTGATGCGTTGTACTTATTTTAATCCCCTTTTTCCTAAGTGTCCTCCCATCTTAACCACTGCCCTCCTGTTCCACATATATCCTGACTTTACAGATATGTCCTCACAATCCATAAATGTACACAAAAACTTTCTACATCATTGTCCTAACTTTCCACAAATGTCCTCATTCTTAACCAGTAACCATGCTTTTGACTAGAGTCCCCATTTTCCAAAAATGTTTTTCACCTCATGAAATCTCCCTACAAGCCACAAAGATCATTATTTTCAGAAATTAGCATTCTTTTCAAAAACATCCAGGCAACCCAAAAATATCTTCACCTTTTCTTTCCCTTTTTTCCATAATGTCCTCAACTTACAGAGACGTATTCACAATCAAAAAATTCCCTGTCCTTCCTCAAATGTCCCCTCTTTCTGAAATGTCCTCACTCTTGAGATGTATCACTCTGATTGGTCCCCACAAAGATAGAAGCACAAGAACACTCACTCCTTATATTCTAACAGTTTAGTTCAGGTATTGTCTGTGTGTAATCTGAGTTTATGTGTCGATAGAAACGTTTGCTCAACATTTTCTGACGTCCTTTGGGTGTTTACTGAAATAAATATGAATATAAATTCATATCTGTGAGTATAAACAGTGTTCAGATGTGTCTGAGGGCAGGTTTTAATCTCATTCTGCTGCTTTTAATTGGAGAATGATGAGGAGGGAAGTTGCTGCCTGCTGGGCCTCTGAAGACAAAACTGAGGGAAGCGTTTTTATTTGAAAACCCTGTAATGAAGTTAATTTTACAAGGTTTTCATTCATTAAGAGCAACTCAGGTGCTCGGCAGAGGTTTACATGCCCCTGAATCCACTGAGGAAACAAACGGAAATCATAATGTATCACAAAGAGACATTAATACACAGCTGAGGCAGGAGTGAAAAATCTGCAAAAACTCGATGAACAGTGAGATGAACAGTTTTGTTTCACTCTTAACCAATGTCCTCCATTTTTATAAATATAGCATAGCACAATGCAGGTGCCACATAAAGATGTGTAATAATAATAATGAGACTTATAATAAAACTAATAATCATAATAAAAAGGGTCATAAGAAGAAAAAGAAGAAGACGACTAAATATAATAATCATAATAATTGAAGCAGTGGGGGTTGAGCAGGATCTTGAGACACAAGGTGGTTTGCAGTCACAGATCCAGACTCTGCAACACCAGGGGCACAAACACCTGCAGAAAGCGACAGGAAGAGAGATGTGTGTCGTCACTTTCCAGGTGTAACACTGCAATTGGTCCCAGCAAAGATAGAAGTACAGGAAGAATGTCTCCTGAACTTACCCTCTACACAGCTAAGTTCAGGCGTTGTCTGTCCATAATCTTTGCGCCACAACATTGAATTTTACATGTGAAATAAGTGACTGCAGCTCAGTGTGCAGCTCCCATTCTGTCTTTACATTATGTAGTGACAGTTTGTTCAGAGGAGGGAAAATTTTCTGGAACTAGTCAGATGTGCGGTCTGCAGAGCTCTGCAATTGGCTCAGAGCAGCAATGACATCACAGAGTGTTCCCAGAGGGGTGTGTCTGTTGGAGCTGAGTTATGGTGGTGTCGGCGTCTCGAGGCGTCAAGGCGCCACCTCAGAGTTTATCCTCCACCCTGCACATGGATCTGATTTTAGAGGCTGCAGAGTGATAACTAGAACCACGTCACACACCAGCTGATTTACAACTCAGAGTTTCTGAGACTGAGCAGAATCAGAACATTATGCGTCCTTATAAGTCTTTAAAAGTTCCACTGGATAAATATTATACTGCATTACTGTATATTCTAGAATACATCATATACTGTATATCATAAATGCCCAACAGAGTTGTATTCAGTAGTTAGCCCTAGAGACAAAAATGTGGGTCAAAATGAAAAATCCCCACAAAACCCCACTAATCTGAATACAATTCCTAAAATGAAGAGAAAAATAAAACTTCAATTAGATCTGGTCATTTCTGGTAAGATTCAACTCAAAAATGTAAGTTTAAACACACACACACACACACGTCCCCGAGAAGTCCAGGTTATGAGGGGAGTGACAATAAAATTAACCCAGGGAAACACAAGTATAAGCACAAATAAGGATTTATTAAGAAATCAGATCAAAAGGGGAAAAAAAAAAAAATTCACAACAAATCCACCTCAGATGACAGAATACTAGTCTCTTATTAACAAAAAGAAGCCTTTCTATAGCCAGAGTGTTAACTAAAACTACAGTATGCTACTCATCAGGAATACAAACAATAACCAACCTCGCTTTAAAAAAATAAAGGCAGGGCGGGAGGGCAGGACTAGCAATCTGGCTGCACTGCACTCAAGCTAACACCAAGACATACCCAGTCCACTGGCGCTGGGTGTCCCACTCTTTATACTCTCGACCCTGATGAACAAGTGGAATCAGGTGCACTCAACCTCCTGCGCAGGAGGGCGGAACCAGGAGGAGCACAGAAGAGCAGAACAACAGCACAACAAGAGACACGCACAGCACTACAGCCATAACACACACATATGTATATACAGTACATATATTTGCATATATACGGATGGGTGACCAATTAAAGAAAAAACCAGAATAAATGAGTGGAGAAACATAATGAATTCAGTTGCCTCCACAGGTGCACTGCTTGGTACAATTAATCCATTAACATCTAATCATTTTCTGTCCAAGTATGAAAATGCTGAGTAGACCCAGTTGATTCTGTGACTAAAAATTCTGTTACTGTGAATAGTTGAGTGAGTAGAGGATGAAATGATCTCCAAAAGGCATAAAGTTAAAGATGAAACATTCTTTCCAACAATTTAAGCAAGATTAATGTATTATTTTTGTTTTGTACAAGTTTAGAGAGAATAAAAGGAAAGGAGCACCATGCAAAAGTTTGACCAACCCAAGAGATCTGAGCTCTCAGATAACTTCTTCCAAGGACCTTAATTAGCTTGTCTGGGCTGTGGCTTGTTCACAGTCATCGTTAGGAAAGGCCAAGTGATGCAAATTTCAAAGCTTTATAAATACTCTGTATCCTCAAACCTTGTCCCAACAATCAGCAGCCATGGGCTCCTCTTAGCAGCTGCCTAGCACTCGGAAAATTAAAATAATTGATGCCCACAAATCAGGAGAAGGCCAGAAGATGATGGCAGGGCATTTTCAAGTGGCCGTTTCCTCAGTTTGTAATGTAATTAAGAAATGGCAGTTAACAGGAAAGGTGGAGGTCAAGTTGAGGTCTGGAAGACCCAGAAAACTTACAGAGAGAACTGGTCGTAGGATTGCTAGAAAGGTAAATCAAAACCCCTGTTTGACTGCCAAAGACCTTCGGGAAGATTTGGCAGACTCTGGAGCGGTGGTGCACTGTTCACTTTTTGGCCAAAATGCACAAAGGTATGTTTGGAGAAAAAAGGGTGCAGAATTTCATCAAAAAGAAAACCTCTCCAACTGTTAAGCACAGGGGTGGATCGATCATGCTTTGGGTTTGAGTTGCAGCCAGTGGCACAGGAACATTTCACTGGTAGAGGGAAGAATGGATTCAATTAAATACCAGCAAACATCAAACCGTCTTTAAAAATCTGGAGATGAAAAGAGGAGGCTTCTATAACAGGACAATGATCCTAAACACACCTCAAAATCCTCAATGGACTGCATCAAGAGGGGCAAGCTGAAGGTTTTGCCATGGCCCTCACAGTCTCTCGACCTAAACATCATGGAAAACCTGCGGATAGACCTCAAAAGAGCAGTACATGCCAGATGGACCAGGAATCTCTCAGAACTAGAAGCCTTTTGCAGGAAAAATGGGCCCAATATATGCCCAAACTTTTGCTTCAGGCCTTTTTCCTTTTTTGTTATTTTGAAACTGTAAAAGATGGAAATAAAAAAGTCATCTTGCTGAAAATATTAGAGAAATGTTTCATCTTTAACTTTATGCCTTTTGGAAATCAGTTCATCTTCTGCTAACTTAACTATTCACGGTAACAGGGGTGCCCAAACTTTTTCATGCCACTGTACATATATACATACACACATACACATACACACACACACACACACACCTGCTTGAAATTATTGTCAACCCTGAATTTTAAGTACAGAATTTAAAATATTTTCAGAAATAAATGCAAATTAGCCAATTTTGTATAATCTAAATATTTTAATAAAATGTCCAAGGTTACTGAACAAAAGAAAAAAAAAAAAAAAACTTGCATAATAGTGAAATAATAAACATAAAATGTAATCCGGACACAATTATTAGCACCCTTCACTAATATCTGGTTGCAGAACCTTTGGTAACAATGACAGCCTCTAAACATTTCTTGTAGCCATCTAGAAGCTTCTTGCACCTGTCTGCTGGTAGTTTCTGCCACTCTTCCATTGCTATGTGTTAGAGTTCTTTTAGCTCTGCAGGAGTCCTGATGGCAGATTTCAGCTCTTTCCAAAGGTTTTCAATGGGATTTAGGTCAAGACTCATTGCTGGCCAGTTTAAAATAGTCCACCTTTTCTTTTTCAACCATTCTTTTGTCCTGCTGGATGTGTGCTTTGGGTCGTTGTGCTGCTGAAAGACCCAAGACCTTCGCCTCAAACCTAGTTTTCTAACATCGTGTAACACATTTCGCTCTAAAATGCCATGGTTATCTTCTGATTTCATCATTCCTTTGGTACATTAAATGCCTCCAGTACCAGAGGCAGCAAAGCAGCCCCACAGCATGATAGAACCTCCACCATGTTTTACTGTAGGTGGGGTGTTCTTTTCCTTATGGGTTTCATTTTATCGCCTATAAACAAACTGAAAGCATTGCGTTCCCAAAGAACTCTGCTTTGGTTTCAACTGTCCATAGAACATTATTCTAAAAAGACTGTGGCTTATCTGTGAAAGTTTTTGTAACATTAGTCTTGCCTTTTTGTGCCTTTCTTTCAAATATGTTGATATCCTTGGCCTTTGCCTGTGGGGCCCTACTTGGTTTAGTGTGCGGCGTATGGTACGGGCTGAAACCACCACTCCAGATTGATCCAGGTCAGCCTAAAGCTCTTCATCAACCTTCGCACACTTCTCTCATTGAGCTTCTTCGTAGCACCATGTCCTGGAAGCGTCTTAACAGTTTTATGACTGTGAAGCTTCATGATAATATTACGAGCTGTTGAAACAGGGACTTGAAGATCTTTAGCGATTGCCTTGTAGCCTTTGGAATGTTTGTTTTTTGATAATAGCATTTCTGATGCTCTGACAGCTCTCTTGTCTTCCTCATTGTGAAAAAGAAAGTGGAAAAAATTATCTCCTTTTTATGTAGTAAAACCATAATTCTTTGGTTAATTCAGGTCATGTGACTACTGAAAGCTAAGATCAGGTGAGTCTTATTTGATTGTTTGTTTTTGAGGAACTAATTTAAATTTATCAAAAGGGTGCCAATAATTGTGTTGAGCATACATTTTATGTCTGTATTTTTAATTTCACTATCTGAAAGTTCTTTTTTGTTGCTGTTGAACTCTGGATGTTTTATTAATACTTTGATTATATAAAACTGGTTCATCTGCATTTATTTCACAAGATATTCTAAATTCTGTACTTAAAATTCAGGGGTACCAATAAGTTCAACCAGGACAGTACATACATACATATGCATGTATGTATGTATGTATACATATAAATAGATATATATACATACATATATCCAGAAAGTATCCAGGCCCTAAATTCGTTCCAATTCATTTTTCCCTCATCAAGCTGCAGCCAATAGCCCGTTATGACAAAGCCAAAACAGAATTTTAGATTTTTTTTCAACTTTACTAAAAAGGAAACACTGAAGCTGCCCCCACCATGCTTCACCATTGGGATGCTACTGGGAAAAATTTTATCATAAAATAAAGAATCAGTACAAACACTAATATTTGGGTAAAAACACAAAATTCCCAAAATATCCTGGTAAAACACATAAAGAAAAAAATCAGTAATAAGATGAAAACCTAACCTTAAAAAAAAACAACATTTATGTAAAAGTCTAAATATTTGAGTAAGATAAGAACATTTAAGTACATACGCAAAAAAATTGTTACAAACTCAAGACTTTGGGAATCAACTTTGAAGAAACTCCAAAAGTTATCGAAACATTTTGGAAACACTGGACAAAAACATTTTGTATAATCCCAAAACATGGATTAAAAACTGATCCTATATAAATGTGATTTATTAGTGAAGTTCATTGTCTCTTGAGCAGAAAGCTGACGAGTAAACTAAATGTCAGTGTTCAGTTTTTTTTTTAAGAGGTCCCACTCTGGACAAAAAGTGTTGTAGGAAGAGAAGGACCAATAGTTTCCAGTGGTATACAGTAGTTCTAGAGAGAAAGTTTAAGGTTGTTTGTGGTTTAGAATAAAATCCGTTTTAAATGTTGTGTCACAGTAAAGTGATACAGACAGTTTGTTTTCTCTCTGCTCTCGGTTCTGTTTCTTTAATGTACTTTCATATTTATCTAATAAAAACAATTAGAGTAACAGAGCTGCTTCTCCTGCTCCTCTGCTGACACTTTAAATCCCCCTCAGATGTCTCTGAGCTCTTCTTCTTTTGTCTTTATGTGTCTGAGCTTCAGCTTCCTGCTGTAAAACGGCTGTGATTGATTCAGTTTGTCGCTGCCAAAGATGGTGCAGTCATGTGGTTTCAGACTGTAGATGAGCACATGGTCATTTATCCTGTAGGGGAGTCGTAGGTGATTTTAACATCACCTGCTCTGCTCAGGGATCCTAGTCCCTTACTTTTACTTTTCCGTTGCATACATTTCAGCTCGCTGGTGGCATTGATTTTCTTTTCAACATCTTCGCAAACTTCTGTGTGGAAACTTCTGTACAAGCATAGTTTCAGTCCGCATAACACTTCTATAAGGAATAATGGGTATATTTTATATAGGAGACAACCTGTATGGAGAAGGGAAACTGGGCCATGACACATCTGAAGATGATGGTAATATTTTGATTTAAAATGATTTCTCACTGAAATATAACCTAAATTGTTCAGCTAGAAAATATTCTTCAGTGATCAAAGACATTCCTGTTGGACTCATCAATATGATAAAAGGGATCATACATATTCATCTCTTATACCTGAACTGGTATGTTGTTAACTAGCATCACTGAGTTCACTAACACCAACATATAGGTAGATCTATCTGGGAACGAATCTGACGACAGAGAAAATTAAACCGATCAGGAGAACAAGACCCTGTAAAAGTTGTAATGTTGGCGACAGGCAAGTACTGCTGTTGCTTTTGGGCCCTGTTTTTTTAGCCTATATCTGTTTTTTATTTAGTCACACTGTCCCGTTAAAAGCAGCTGAATCCGCTGTGATCAGCTCCTGTTTGCATTGTAGCTATGGATATACTGACAACTGTCACTGGATGACTTTGATACTGAAGGAAACTTAAAAACAGGGAGATTCTGAATGAAGTTCTGCAGCCTCTTTTTAGTAATTATATGAACAATTTTGTCTCGTCATCAGCTAAAATGACATTTGGACTTCCTCAGGGATCCATCCTGGGTCCTCTTTTAATTTTATTGTACTGTTTGTACTCCCTCTGGTCCAATTTATTCACCATGTTATACTGGTCTCAGACAGAAGTCAAGGATTTCTTTAATCAAAAGTTGATGCAGCTGGTATGATTTTAAAAATGTTTTCTTTGCATTAAATGCCTCCACCTGCGATATAAATAATGTAGTGTAACATGATGTGCTGCATTTGAGAGCATCAATTTAAAAAGGGAACATTCAATTTAAAATGATTTTAGTTAAAATCAAATTAAATGATGATTACATTCAATTAAATTTAAAAAATATTAAAATACAGTATAGATTTAAAAATACATAAAATATACTGTAACATGATGTGTTCTGTTGCCAGATTGTAGACAAGATAACAAATAAATAAAAGTAAAACAGTATTTGAATTCACTTCAAATTTCATTAATAAATGATTTGGTTATGTTCATTTGATTTAATTAATAATGAAACACCATATCGTTACGTACTAATAATACTAACATAATAAATTATAACATTTAAAAGAACATTTAACAATAAAACAGAACTTCAAACGCTAACGTTCCAAGTAAGATAAAAATGTGTCTTGAGTCTAACTTGATTCTTGATTGACAGCTGATCACACAGACAGGTGTGTGTTACAGGTGTGGTGACGTCAGAGTGTGTCCGCGGTTTAGAGGACAGAAGAAGAAGATGAAATCATTCTTATCACATCAGATTCAGACTGAAAGTGAAGTGCAAAAGATCCGACAAATTGTTGACATTTCTGTCAGTTAATCCTCTGTTTTCATCTGTGGACCCGGTAATCCTTATAAAAACCGGGGGGGGGGGGTCTTCTGAATACTAAAAGAGTAAAACGTGCAGTAAAATAAACAGATTGGCTCTTTGTTGAAACTCAGGCTGATTCTTTGTTCTTATTCAGGAGACAGGTGAGGACACAACGACCAAATATGGACGTCATACATCCTGTTCCTTTTATAATGAAAGTAACAGACAGATAGTGATAGTAAAATTCACCCTTCTTCACTGTTCTTCCATTTGCTGAATGTATACTTTTGTCCTGCTGGAAACGGGAAAACAGACTTTATTCATTAACTTTAATTTCCTTTTGAAACAGAAGTCAAAAGTTCCAAAGTACGGAGGCCCTAGAGGGTCATGCTGAAATTCTTTTGCCTTCCCTCTGTTCCCCGGAGAAAGGCGGAAGTGTGTTATGATACAGTATTATGCTTTAGTGGCCGTTTCACCCTCAGCTGTGTCTGCTCAGGCACAAGTCTGTACCACTGCAGATAGATAGATAACCAGTTAACCTGGTTCTCTCACTGGCTGCGGCCGAGGCTGACGGAGACAGACTGTAGTCGTGATTTAGATCTGTGACTGAACGATGCTTCCGCTGCTCATGTTGAAAGGGGCAGTAAAGAGTCTTCACAGTACGGCTACTGTGGACATATCCACAGCATCATAGCCTGAACCAGAGCAGCAGGTGTAGTCGGATCAGTCACTGTTTCACCCAGCACAGTCATTGTCTGTATCCTGTTGCAGCTCGGCCTTTTGAAAGGAGGAATGAGCAATAAATGAACGCATCATGGGAAGAGTCAAGACATCTTTCCTTTCTGTGGTTTCTGCAGAACGTTTCCCTAAGCTTGCACTGGACTGGACCAATATACTAACTGGTCCTATGGATCAGGGGGGACATAAAACTTGATGCGAGGCAACGAAAGAGTGGCTCAGAAAACAGTTCCCACCGTGACCCTTCGACACAAAGTGCTTTACAAGAAGAAGAAAAATAAAGTGGGAGATAAACGGACAGAGAGGACGAAATATAGCAACAGACAGAATCAAATGTGCTAAATCAAAGATGAAGGTTTGGGGGGGTGGGGGGTGTATATGTCATATGTAGTTTCTATACATAACAGAAATGGTCATTTTTTGGCACTGGCTCATAGTTCAGCACCTCCATCTCAATTATTTGACATATTTGCCACGTTCAGTAAATGACGTATATTTTAAAATTTGGCCCCTTTTCATTTTCATTTTTATTATTTTGGATGGTTAGATTAGTTTAGCCCGTGGAGAAAAGTTAAAAGTTAAAGTTTAATAAAAGTGAAACACCTCAAAGATCAAAGCGGTAAATGCTCCCTCTGACAGACCCTGACGGACTCTGGCAGACCCCCATGGACCCTGACGGACTCTGATGGAGGATGTTTCAGTAATGAGGATGTGAAGGAAAATCTGAGGTTGAGGCAGAGAGCAGGATGAAGATGAAGATGGAGATGGATGGAGTGACAAAGAGGTGGAAACAGAGAATAGGAGGAAATGGACTAATAAAGAACAAGGTCTTGGACAGACAGCGAGACGCCAGCCGTCTGCTCCCATCATGCATCAGGGCAGAGAGAGCGTGGAGCAGGTATAGTTTGTGTAAAATCAGAAATGTGCTGAGGAAATGAGACAGAACATGAGATTTATTCTGCTGCTGTCACAGTTGAACTCATCAGACTGAGAGGAGACAACAGACTCACTGTTCACGTCTGTTGTCAGAGCTGAAATGGAAAATCATCCGTTCAGTACGGAGACGTTAAAGACATCAAGACGACTGTTTACCCTTTAATAACCTCCAACTCATCAACACGGCAAACTGCAGCCTGATGATTCAAACATGTACAGTTTGTCCTGAGGGTGGCGCTGCAGGAAAGATCATAGGGTCGTTCAAATCTAAAGGGTTCCTCCTCTGGAGAGCAGGAAGGATGTTTACTGATAACGGGGTCAGTCGAACCTAGATCTTTAGCTCACATCCGATAAATGACATTGCAATAATGGGATATGGATCCGTGAGTCTATAGCTTGTAGTTTTAACCCGACTGCACACATTCCAGACACGTTTCGGAGCTTTCAACCAGGATTCCAGTTCATCTCTACTCTGAAAGCAACAGACTCGGAAACAACTGAGCACACCACATCTGCTGATGAAGACCATGTGATATGATTGAAAGCTCCAGAACAAGCGAGATAGTGAACCTTCGGTTGAGATTGTCGAATCAACTGTTTCCAAGTTTAAAGAAGACTTGTTTATAAGATTCTAATTATTGCACACCCTAATTACTGTATTTCAAATTGTCACAGTTTTTGGCTGACATGGGATGAGATTCTTTTCATTAAGTTGGCCTAATATTCTAGTCGTATTCTTATTAGTAGTAGTATTGTTGCTATTTCTTTTTTAGAGTGCAGCATCCAAACAGCAAAACCTGTTTGAGTCCTTGGAAACTCCAATAGAATTTAAAATGAAGTTCTGTGGGTTTGAGCAAAATTTGGATAAAACAGCATTTGTTGTAGTTTGTTGGAGGAACCAGCAGATTTAAAATGTTTAAGGATTATTACAAGTATGAAAATACACAATAACCAATAAAACAGTTTGCTGGACATTAAAACCCGCATCCTGTTGCAGTCTGATGTGTTAGACTCTGGGAGGTCTCATCTTCTTCTTCATGGTGGGAGTAAACATGTTGTTTTATGATTCATGCAGCGGATCCTAGCAGCAGCAGCTTCTCTCAATCTGATTATCTCGGAAAATATGGAGCACAGCAGCAGCTTGTGTCCATGATTAAATCAATGCTAACAAGAGCTTATTAAATTGATATGATCGGCTCCATGGTGGCGTCCTCCTCCTCCTCCTGCTCTCTGACGGGGGTTTCCACTCAAACAAACTGAAGTGTCCTGTGAGTGTCAGGTGAGACATGACGACCACTTCCTGTCACTGCCACACCTGAACAGACGAAATGTATTTCTCCATATGTTGGACACAGCTGATAATGTATGGAAGGATGAATGATAAAACAAGCTTCCTAATGTAGTGGTTGATGTAAGAAGTCCTTAATTTTATACAATAAACAGACAGACTTGTGTGATTTCCAGGATAATTTATTATCTATCATCATTCCTGAAAATTGATTTGGCTGCAGAGGTTTTTTTATATGAACACTCATCATTGTTTGAATGATAAATGCTTGTGGTTTATATCCTAATTTTGCAGGTATGTACCTATGTACCTGAATTTTTGTTTCACGTCTCACCCAAATTGTTGGGTCTTTACACCTTATTTTGGGCTTCCACTAAAGTCTTTCACCTTTTTAATCCAATTTTGCCATTCAAATATCTGTGTTTTTCCTTCACACTGCACAAATGCTTTTCAAGACAGAAGCTCAGGTTTACACTGAAGTTGAGTATCTTAGGCATACTTCATGCATATTAGTATCATTAGTTTACTTTGCAGATTTGTTATATCATTACCAAAGATGATGAATTTAGTCAGAAAGTCAGTGATAATTTGTTTAAATCAAACTAACTTTACAGTATATTATTTTATTTTCCATAGTATTCAAAGAAAGTTGTTTCTAGTTTTTGTCGCAACAAAATAAAATGCATCATCTGCGATTACCATCTGTAATCTTAACTCTAATTAATGAACTAACTAATAACAAGCAAAACACTGAGCCGCTGATTTACAGTTAACTTGAGAAAATAATAAACCATAGTTGGCCCAACACTGAGTCTTGAGGAACAAGACACATACATTTTATTTATATAGTCCTAAATCATAAATTTGCATTCAGAGATTCAAAACGCCAATCATTTTGATCTGACGTCAGTTTACAAACAATATAAACAAAAAGGGGCCCAACTTTTAGCCTTGGGGAACCCCACAAGGAAACCTAAGTAATTTTTACTTGAAATTAATTTATGAACAAAGTAAATATTAATCAAGTCAATCAAATAGATTTTATTTTTATAGCCCAAAATTACAAATAATAAATTTGTGTTTAAAGGTCTTTACAATCTGTACATCATAAAACATCTACCTCTACCTTTACAGGATAATTTTGACTTGACTGGGCCCACTATTGAGTCTTGAGGAGCACCACAATTAACCTTCAGTAATTCAGACTTTGATCCACCCATCAGCTAGACCTGCTTATCCTTCAGAGGGTTGTGGGGGGGTAGAGCCAGCCCCAGCTGATATCAACCATTCACACCCAGAGTGAGTCAGACGGCGTGTTTTTTAACTGTGGGAGGAACCTGACCCAGGGACGAGGAGAACATGTAAATGACAACAGAGTGACTGAGACTGGCCAGCAGGTTCAACTAAAACTGTACCGAAAAAGACGGGAGAAATCGTCTGAAAATGACCAGCGATATACTGAAGTTGAAGTTTCAATGACCAATAGACCAGTCGTTTAACCACTAGCTGGTGCTGCAGACAGTACCCAGGCAATATCATCATACGTACAACTTATATACTGCCCATATATATTTACATATGCTTTATCTTCAACAGCACTATCCTTATATTAGTTCCTAAAGTTATATATATAAGTTGTATATATAATAAAAGAAAATAAAAGTGAGAAAAATTCATATAGCCAAAAAATCTGGTAAACTAACATAAAATATGAAGAAAAACAAAACAGTAGTTGTATATATTGCAACATACTCTATGGACATATACAACCGGTAAGTGGTTTTAAAGTTGTGGCTGATCGGTGTAAATCATGTCTGTTGCAAAATGACAAACTGTATAAATGCAATTTATAAAAGAAATACAGTCTTACACCACTTTAACATTTGAAAATGAATGTTTTCAATTATACATTATTATATATATAGACATATATATATCACTATATCTCACATGTTGGTATAAACTGCCTTGAATTAATAATCCTGTGCGGAATTCCCCTCCTTCTCTTTTAAAAACAGAAAATAAATCAAAGGTGACTAGTTGGCTGGTGTTAAAGAAAGTTAATGGAAGTTAACTGAAGCGTGTTTTCATGTCAGTTTACTGCTTGATCAGAAACTGAAACAATCTAAAAATATAAATCACATGATTCTGTTGTTTTCCTCTTCTGCCAGGGGAAATACACTCTGTTTCTTATTTTTTTCTAATTTGGCTCCAAACTGGGATTTTCCTACCTGATAACATCAGATTACAACAAGAAGTGACTCACAGCAGTTTTTCAGTAGCTTTAGTGACTAAAAACTGCATTCGTCTGTAGGGATTCTTGCTTTTAATTTTTACTTCCTGATTCTGTCTTGTGTCTAAAGTATACATTTGTGAGTATTTGTTTATATTACTGAGCTAATGTGTACATTTGTTTTGTGTGTGCAGTTTTGTATTAATGTGTGTATCTGTAATTTTTTGTGTGTCACTTTTTGACAGTACACTACATGTACTCAGATCTCAGTACATATCAGATTCACTATACATATAGTGCATATATAGAATAGCTACAGATGTAGAAATACAACAGCACAATTCAACCCTGCCGGCTGCATTTGTCCACAACTTCTCATTCACATCAGACCCTCTGTCCTCTCGCAGTCCACCAGGGACAGAATCTTTTTGCTGCCCGATCATCCTGACAGTCCTCCGCAGATATATCCAGACATGTAGCATTAATTCTTTCCCAGAGGGATGTCTGATCATCAACTGTCCACCTTAATGAAGAGAAGAATTCTTTACAAACTGTTCTAGGTTCAGACTCACCTGCCCCGACTCCTCACCTACTGCAAGGCTTTAATAGATGTCATCAAGGAATGAAAAGAGGCCTCGGTGTTGTAATTAGGAGTTCCTGCATTGTTTTTAATTTAATTTTTTAGACAATGACAGTGACCTGTTATGTTTTTGGTTTTGAATGTAAATGTAACAGGATGTGAACGTGTGTAAAATGGGCTGTAAATGAGTCTGAGGGAGAAAACGGTTATGATGACGGTTGAAAGTTGTGGTCAGTGAATTCATTTTGTGTCAAAGCAATGGATGGGGACGCACAGTGTAGTCCAGACCGACGCTGCTGTGCTGACTGACTGTGTGAAGAGCTTTAAAAAATGAACCCAGTGAAGAGAAATGTGAGTCAGCAGCTGTAAAACAAACTGGGATGTGTGTTAATATGTCTATTTTTGTGTATTTGTCCATTAATGCGTGTATCTGCGCCTATTTTTCTGTCCGTGTGTATATTTATACCGTGTGTATTTGTGCGTATACTGGGTCATGTGTGTCTCTCTGGAACAAACTGTGTCTGAATGGTTAATGAAGGTTAATTTTGTGCCTTTGTCGTCTGCAGTTGAACTCTTCATGACGGCACCAGAAGGCCTGCGGCGGTCACGTGACTGTCACAGAGTTCAGCGTGAATCAGTCGGTCCCGCAGAGTCAGAGCCGGAAGCTGAGACCAGGACAGCAGAGTCACTGGTCCTGTCCTCAGTCCTGACCCGTCCCCACCGGAGGTCCTCTCCCCCTCAGGCAGAACTGTTTCCCACACAGACTGGTGCTGGGAGGTTCCAGTCTTCAGTCCGGGACCTCTAAATTTGATGAGTTTATTTCTTTTCATTTTCAGGCTGCAAAGAGCAGCACACACTAACGTGATATACAGGTAAAGACGCAGACAAAGACGCAGGCAAAGACGCAGGCAAAGACGCAGGTAAAGACGCAGGTAAATACGCAGGTAAATACGCAGACAAAGACGCAGGTAAAGACGCAGACAAAGACGCAGGCAAAGACGCAGGCAAAGACGCAGGCAAAGACGCAGGCAAATACGCAGACAAAGACGCAGGCAAAGACGCAGGCAAAGACGCAGACAAAGACGCAGGTAAAGACGCAGGCAAAGACGCAGGCAAAGACGCAGGTAAAGACGCAGGCAAAGACGCAGGCAAAGACGCAGGCAAAGACGCAGGCAAAGACGCAGGCAAAGACGCAGGCAAAGACGCAGGCAAAGACGCAGGCAAAGACGCAGGCAAAGACGCAGGCAAAGACGCAGACAAAGACGCAGGCAAAGACGCAGGCAAAGACGCAGGCAAAGACGCAGGCAAAGACGCGAGGCAAAGACGCAGACAAAGACGCAGGCAAAGACGCAGGCAAAGACGCAGGCAAAGACGCAGACAAAGACGCAGGCAAAGACGCAGGCAAAGACGCAGGCAAAGACGCAGGCAAATACGCAGACAAAGACGCAGGCAAAGACGCAGGCAAAGACGCAGGCAAAGACGCAGGCAAAGACGCAGGCAAAGACGCAGACAAAGACGCAGGCAAAGACGCAGGCAAATACGCAGGCAAAGACGCAGGCAAAGACGCAGGCAAAGACGCAGGCAAAGACGCAGGCAAAGACGCAGGCAAAGACGCAGACAAAGACGCAGGCAAAGACGCAGGCAAAGACGCAGGCAAAGACGCAGGTAAATACGCAGACAAAGACGCAGACAAAGACGCAGACAAATACGCAGGCAAAGACGCAGGCAAAGACGCAGGCAAAGACGCAGACAAAGACGCAGGCAAAGACGCAGGCAAAGACGCAGGCAAAGACGCAGGCAAAGACGCAGACAAAGACGCAGGCAAAGACGCAGGCAAATACGCAGACAAAGACGCAGGCAAAGACGCAGGCAAAGACGCAGGCAAAGACGCAGACAAAGACGCAGACAAAGACGCAGGCAAAGACGCAGGCAAAGACGCAGGCAAAGACGCAGGCAAATACGCAGACAAAGACGCAGGCAAAGACGCAGGCAAAGACGCAGGTAAAGACGCAGGCAAAGACGCAGGCAAAGACGCAGGTAAAGACGCAGGCAAAGACGCAGGCAAATACGCAGACAAAGACGCAGGCAAAGACGCAGGTAAAGACGCAGGCAAAGACGCAGGTAAAGACTTTTCATTATCCTGTGGAATATGACGCTGATGAAACCACCAAGTGTTCTCCTGAACTCTCTGTGATAGTTGTGGTAATTTTATTATTAACACCATTAGACCCTAAGAGTTCGCTATCAACAGACCTGCAGCAGCCAGTCTCAACAATGTCCACCGGCAGCAGGAATAATCACGTCAAGTCCAGTCCAGTCAGGTCATATCTAGTCCAGTCCAGTCCAGTTAGGGCGAGTCAAGTAAGGTCAAGTCAAGTGGAGTCCAGACAAATCAGATCCAGTTACGTCCAGTGCAGACCAGCCCTTTCATGTCCAGTCCAGTCTAGTCCAGTCCATTTCAGTCAGGTCCAGTCCAGTCCAGTCCACTTCAGTCAGGTTGAGTCCAGTCCAGGCCAGTCCAGTCAGGGCAAGTCAAGTCCAGTCCTTTCAAGTCCAGTCCAGTCTAGTCCAGTCCATTTCTGTCAGGTCAAGTCCAGTCCAGTCCAGTCCAGTCCAGTCCACTCCAGTCAGGTTGAGTCCAGTCCAGGCCAGTCCAGTCAGGGCGAGTCAAGTAAGGTCAAGTCGAGTGGAGTCCAATCAAATCAGGTTAAGTCCAGTCCAGTCAATTTAAGTCGAGTCAGGTTGATTCAAGTTGTATCGAGCTAGGTTGAGTCAGATTGAATCAAGTCAAGTCAAGTCAGGTTGAGTCCAGTGGAGTCAAGTGGACTCACCTCAAGTCGAATCAGGTTGATTTGAGTTGAGTCAGGTCAAGTGAATCAAATCAGGTTGAGTCCAGTCAGGTCAAGTCAGATCAAGTCATGTCAAGTGAATTAAATCAGGTCCAGTCCAGTCCAGTCCAGTCAGATCAGGTCGAGTCCAGTAAAGTGGAGTCCAGTCAAGTGAGGTTGAGTTAAATCAGGTTGAGTCCAGTCAGGTCAAGTCAAGTAGAGTCCAGTCAGATCAGGTTGAGTCCAGTCAGGTCGAACCCAGTCAAGACAGGTTGAACCCAGTCAAGTCGAGTCAGTAAGGTCAACTCAAATCGAGTCAAGCCAAATCAGGTTGCGCCCAATCACGTCAAGTGGAGTCCAGTAAGGACAAGTCCAATCGGTTCCACTCCTGTCAGGTCGAGTCCAGTCCAGTCAAGTCCAGTCTAGTCCATGACTAATAATGGCTACTGAGTACTCATGTAATAATGTAGTTACAACTACCGAGTACTACTATAATAATGTAGTACTGACTACTGAGTACTCAGGTAATAATGTAGTACTGACTACTGAGTACTCAGGTAATAATGTGGTACTGACTACCGAGTACTCAGGTAATAATGTAGTACTGACTACTGAGTACTCAGATAATAATGTAGTACTGACAACTGAGTACTCAGGTAATAATGTAGTTCTGCCTACTGAGGACTCAGGTAATAATGTAGTACTGACTACCGAGTACTCCTGTAATAATGTAGTACTGAGTACCGAGTACTCCTGTAATAATGTAGTACTGACTACTGAGGACTCAGGTAATAATGTAGTACTGACTACTGAGTCCTCAGATAATAATGTAGTACTGCCTACTGAGGACTCAGGTAATAATGTAGTACTGACTACTGAGTCCTCAGATAATAATGTAGTACTGCCTACCGAGTACTCAGGTAATAATGTAGTACTGACTACTGAGTACTCAGATAATAATGTAGTACTGCCTACTGAGGACTCAGGTAATAATGTAGTACTGACTACCGAGTACTCCTGTAATAATGTAGTACTGACTACCGAGTACTCCTGTAATAATGTAGTACTGACTACTGAGTACTCAGGTAATAATGTAGTACTGACTACTGAGTACTCAGGTAATAATGTAGTACTGACTACTGAGTACTCAGGTAATAATGTAGTACTGACTACCGAGTACTCCTGTAATAATGTAGTACTGACTACCGAGTATTCCTGTAATAATGTAGTACTGAGTACTGAGTACTCAGGTAATAATGTAGTACTGACAACTGAGTACTCAGGTAATAATGTAGTTCTGCCTACTGAGGACTCAGGTAATAATGTAGTACTGACTACGGAGTACTCCTGTAATACTGTAGTACTGACTACCGAGTACTCTGGTAATAATGTAGTACTGACTACCGAGTACTCTGGTAATAATGTAGTACTGACTACTGAGGACTCAGGTAATAATGTAGTTCTGCCTATTGAGGACTCCTGTAATAATGTAGTACTGACTACTGAGGACTCAGGTAATAATGTAGTTCTGCCTATTGAGGACTCAGGTAATAATGTAGTACTGACTACCGAGTACTCAGGTAATAATGTAGTTCTGCCTACTGAGGACTCAGGTAATACTGTAGTACTGACTACCGAGTACTCCTGTAATAATGTAGTACTGACTACTGAGGACTCAGGTAATAATGTAGTTCTGCCTATTGAGGACTCAGGTAATAATGTAGTTCTGCCTATTGAGGACTCAGGTAATAATGTAGTACTGACTACCGAGTACTCAGGTAATAATGTAGTTCTGCCTACTGAGGACTCGGGTAATACTGTAGTACTGACTACCGAGTACTCTTGTAATAATGTAGTACTGACTACCGAGTACTCCTGTAATAATGTAGTACTGACTACCGAGTACTCTTGTAATAATGTAGTACTGACTACCGAGTACTCCTGTAATAATGTAGTACTGACTACCGAGTACCATCAGGTAATAATTAATACTGACTACAGTACTTGTAATGAATGTAGTACTGACTAAGTACTCCTGTAAAAATCTAGTACTCTCTCTGTGTGGACACGTTGATTTCAACTGACACTTGTCAGAAATTTGTATTTCTACAATATGTTTAAATGTTTAAGGTGTACCTTAGGTTTTTAATCTGAAACCACCTGGTTCTGGCTGTAGACTGAACTTAAATAATATAAATCTGAGTGTCCGCGCACAGTGTGGACACTCAGATCAGACTCCTCTCTGTGTCTCTGAGGTCAGACCAGACGATCAGAGGTTAACCTCCTCACCATGAAGAGCCCATCCTCTGTTCTTTCATTAACCTTTAATTCTCTATTTCTGACTTAATATCCTTAATTCATTCTTCTGACCAGAGGCTCCAGAATTAGCAGCAGACCAGTCGCCATCATGTTCAGTCACTAAAGACCAGACGCCATCTGAATAACAGATCCCTGAGGCCAGGCATCCAGGGCCACAGTCCCAGTCCTGGACCAGACAAAAGGCCCGTCTGTTGGTGGTGTCACCCCGTTCAGATATGACCGGGGGGTCTCAGTAGTACTCCTCTCCATTAGCATATCAGCTTGGATTTGGGGGTTTTTGTGAGTCTGTAAACAAAGTTTCCAACAGGAGCAGTAATAATGTCTCCACTGTACGAGGATCATGGAACAATGAGGAGCTGCGTGAAGGAATTTATGACCAAACTTCATCCACAAAAGGCCTCTTTTTCTCAGACAGGAGGTCCGACATATTTTTAGACCCAGTCTGAACACAGATATCCTCTCCACCACTTTGTTAGGTATGAACACATGAGGTTTAATACAAGAGTCATGTGACGACCTGTGATGTTCTGCCATAAGACAGGTTCTTACACATATGAAACATTCAGTAAATCGCTGTTTAAGCATTTGAACTGTCTTCATTATTTATTTGGGCCTATACCACAGCCACTTGTTATTTTCAGGCTGACTTAGTTGACTGTGCAGCCGTACATGTTCAAGAACATCTTTGATGAAATAAAAAAAGTCTTGTGCAATGTCGAGTGGCTACAGGTTTTCAACAGACACGCAGCATTAGATGCTAGCAGTCTGTTTGCACTGTAACCAAGGAAACAGAAAGCCTTCACCTGGATTATGTTTCATACTGAAAAAACTTCTGAATTTAATGAGTAAGAGACATGTAAAGCTAATGGAGTAGTGCATTTTTTAAAATGTGATTTCTAAACAGATTTGTGGATGTTCACTTCCAGCCGACATCAGAGATACCACAGTCACTCCAAAAAGTAAAGAGCACTGATTCGGTCATCATGTGAATGACGTCTGTTTGATTTGTCGGAGTTAAGACTGTGCGGTGGTGCAATTTCTGACGCAAAATCAAGTTGCGTTTTCCTGTTAGTAGCTTGACATGATGTTCGACGTGTTTTCACATTCAAAAGGAGACATAAAACTTTCAAAACCACACATATATTTAATATCAGAAAACCAGCATGTTTCTGGAAAAGCGCCTCTTTCCAGTAACAGAGTGCATTTTTTATGATTACGAGGAAATACCTTAACTTGCAGGAGAAGACAGACATTAGACCAAACTTCCTTTAAAGCTAACCAAATTGCATTTGACTCGTGCAAATACTGTTACAAAGAAATTCTTTTAAAAACATTTTTGGGACGTAAATAAGTATTTAAAGTCATTCAGATAATACAAATTCTCCAATGTCAGCGTTCTTTCTGGTGAGAGTGTTGGTTTTTTCTTAGGAACTTCCATATGAAACAAAAACCCCACATTTGTAAATACAGAAATCTCGGTGCATTTCTCACTCTTTGCTGTAAACTTCTACCTTTTTAAAATCTCAGTGAGGCTTTCCTGGGTATGTAAGTTAAAATGAATAAAGTTAAAGTTACAGAATATATGATGTAAAACCAGACATGTGTCTCTAAGAAACAATGTCCATGACTCACATAGTACAACATGTACAGTTACTACATCTAAACTTGTGATTCACCAACTTCAGTCCTGACTCTGACACATAAAAACAGAGATGTTAACCCCCTTTCATCATTTTGTCGCACAGCAAAAAAAAGCTGCTGCTTTTAATGTTGTAATGTGTAATTTTCAAATAAAATCCGATGTCATATGAGTGATCCTGTGACTGCTCCATTATGCCTTCACTGTTATTTGCTGCCACTATCAGAAGTCATGCTAATTAGTGGTTTTGGTGAAATGCACGAAGGCCAGGGGGAAAGGTTAGAACACAAAAACCTCTGTTACTGTTACTGTTGTTATGGCTGGAAATGTGTTCTCACTGTACCAGATAGATGGAAACTGTATAAACGGTGGTTATACAGCTAAGACAAAAGCTCAACACTGTCTCTGAAAGTTGTGGACAAATATTTAAACCTTCTGTACAATAAATCATAGGAGCACAGATATATCAAATGATTCATTGTGTACCAGATAGGAGTCAGAAAGTGGTAACAGACCTAACCACTAGTAGTGAGCTTTGTAAGGATTTTGAGACGTTAATAGAATCAAAGGTTACACTGTTGTGTAACAGCTCAGGGACGTCCATGTGAAAATAGGCTCTCACTGAACAGTTGTAAAATAAATCACTACATCACAAAAAGGTCGATCTGCCTCCAGCTAATTTAGCAAACAAGTTTGGGCCATAAGCGGATTTTTTAAATTTAACTTGAATTTGTTTTAATTTTTTGTACATTGTCTCTGTTTTAGACATTTTAGGAAAAGTTGTTCTCTGTCTTCTCCAGAGTCAGCACAAAGACTGGAAGCATGGGGAAACTGTTAGCCTAGCTTAGCACAAAGACTGGAAGCAGGGGGAAACTGTTAGCCTAACTCCATCTAAAGAGAAAACAATCCAGCTCCAACAACTCCAAGTCTGTTTTTATCTTGTTAACTAACAAGGTAGTCACCAATCCACCCTGTAGTCAGGTGGGTTCAGTTAACATGAGCCAGGAGTCAGGAGCTAGAAGCTAACTCTGAGTTAACCGGATCTAGAAGTTAACTCTGAGTTAACTGGATATTCAGATCAACTCAAGACAATGAAACTACAAAGCTAAAGAGCTAAAGCGAGAGAGCTATATGAAGTGAAAGCTAGCTGCTGAGATAGGCCAAGACTAAAGAGAGACATATCAAGGAAAAAGATATAGCCATGGTTAGCCTAAGCTATAGCTAAAATTAAATTTACTGAGTAAATCCAGTTTAATTTTTAATTTTATCTGTAATTAAAAATATACAGTTTGATGATGTTACATCTCGGTAATTCATTTTATTTTCAACCTAATGAAATAAGGCAGCAGTTAAATCCAAATGTAAAGTCGACTATTAAACCCAGCTGACCTCCTGCTAAAGCTAACGTAACTAGATTAGCTTTAGTTGCTCTCTCAGCTTTGGATCCCTATGATTTACTTTGGCGAACCTCCCTTTAAAGCACTTATTTAAACATATTAAATTAAGTGAATTTACAGTAGGCCTATATTAATTTCAATGTAAATATCAATAGTAGGAGAATAGACAGACACAAAGCAAAACAGAGATACAGAGAGACACAGAGATATAAAACAGAGATCCCTGCACACTGACTATAAATAATCAAAAGAGTTTAACTATTTTTCTTTTTTCTTAAGAAAATAAAGTGGACAAGAAATCTGAAAACCCCCATTTTGTTTGTAGATACCGTTTCTCTTCATATCCCTCGAACATTATCCAAAGTCAGACTGCAGTACCCTTATTTAATAGGTATTTTGTAAGTTTTTTTTTTCTTTGCCTTTATAGGGAAAGATACATGTATACTGCAAGACGCGTTGCATTTGATTGTTTTTCTTTCTTTCCTATACACTTTTCAAACATTAATACTGGTACACTGTAGGATAAATAGACATCCAGCCACCAGGCAGCATGATGGATATGTACATGTGTAATAGTTGTTTAATACATATGTTTACGTGGGTTCATATATCAGAAAATTTGACTATATACAGTTTGTGAACATGTGTAGTCTATTATTGTCTGTATATGGTGATATATCAAAACACAGACTATATATGTTCACATATACAGTCCACTTTCTGAAATACACATGGAAAGTGGACCCCACTGTATGTATCTACACACACACACACACACACACACACACACACACACACACACACACACACATTCACACATTTATATATATATATATATATATATATATATATATATATAATCTATTATTATATTATTATAATAATTATTATACTATTATTATACTATGAAGCCAAATAATTAATATGCATGTTTATATATGGTCATTGATCAGAAAATGATCATCTATAGTGCATGTCATATATGTCAACGTACATGGTTTATATTGAAATGTGTATGTTTAAATGTGGTCACTGCCCTGTAGGTGACTCGACCCCCCTGGTCTGATCCTGTGGTGCTGACTGCACCCACCCCCCACCCCCCACCAGAGTTGGTTAATGATGGCCCAAGTCCACTGATGAAGCCTAAAGCCTGGGGCAGTTCACTGACTGGAACAAAATAAAGAGCCAGTGGTTGGGATGCCGTTTTTGGGGGTGGGGGGTCTAAATGGCACAGAATTCCACCCTGAGCTCTGGATGCATGAAACCCAACATTGTGCAGCTTCCACAATGGCCACACTGTCGACACCATGCGTCTAATTCAATTAGCTGGGAGACGGTGCATAAATTCCCCCTGAATTCCTCTGATGAGCCAGTATTAGCCTCCAGTGTGTGTGTGTGTGTGTGTGTGTGTGTGTGTGTGTGTTTGTGTGTGTGTGGGTAACCTGTCACACAATGAGGAGTCAGTCAGACTCTCGACCATCAGACCTGAGCTTCATCATCGTGCAGGGTCGAGGTCAGAGGTCACAGAGGAAACATGAAGAGTCCGACTAGGTCCCAACTTCACAGAGCAGCACATTAAGACCAAACTACATGTACAGATGGGTTCACACAACTTAACGTGTCATTTCTTCTACTGCAGGAAAATTATGTCTTAACAAGTGTGTTAGTCTCTTACTGCCGCCTAAAATTGTGTGACAGTGAAAAATAACATCCTATAAAGGATCACAGAGGCCCGGTGCTCAAACATGCGATGAATCTGGAGAACGCCAAGTGCTTTAAAAGGCGAAAAGAAAGGCAGGGAATGATCGTTCTTCAGGTATTCTGAGTCACAAATGTATTTCTAAAGGTTTTATTCTATCATTTCATTTAGCCCAGAATATTACTGATATGTTTTCAGTTTCTAAACCTTGATCTCTACTTGTATTTTTCAGAATATCTTACAAATGTTATTCATAAATGTATCTAATTATTATTTTATCGTTTATTTTTTTACAGTTTTTTACTGATATTTTACTAATATTTTGGAGATTACGTTAAAGTTTTTTCTCATACTTCACAAATTTTTTCCAATCTTACTGTTTTTTTTTACTATTTGGTCAGGTGGGTGTTAAGAGAATGAATGACTTCCACATCCGTCCTCTGTGATCAACACAAACACCTCTGCTTCACGTCAGTGTAAAAGTGTAACTCTGATACCGCAGTGATGGTGGATTCCTCTATACAGAATGATTTAGTCACAATAAAACGTACGATGTTTTGTCAGTTTTCATTCCACTAACTTGGCTCTAAGGAAAATCTTTTGTGTTTTGTGTTTCATCAAATGAAGTAGAAACAGCACAAACAGCTGTTTAAGATGCATCAGGACTGAACAGTGAGCAGTTCAAACAGTGAGGTTACATCTGGATCTCTGTACAGCAAAATAAGTAAGTAAATAAATAAATAAAAACCAGTGTTTCCCTCCCTCTGTGGTTGTTGGTCTGAGACCAGACGAGCAGTGACATACCAGCGCGGAGGAGGAGGTTTCATACTGGAGGAAAACTCTTCATCCAGCAGCAGGAGATTGTGTCACTGTTTGGTTGCAGGCATGAGTCACTAACGGGGATTTTAGAGGAAAAAATAAACCACGGAGAGTTTTCCAAATCATGAGGAAGATTCTTCCACCATTCCTCCTTCATGTTGGAACAGCAGAGAACAGATATCTGAACAGAGGAGAAGAAATATGTCTATATTGTCCAGCAGGATGTAATCTAAAGGACTAGAATGACATTTTAGTGAACAAACATTAATGAAACACTGAATACACACCTTCAGATACACTCAAGGTCTCTTATATGTCAGGTGTGATTTACTGTGATCTTTGGATAGGTTATTATTCGGCTTCTTCTTCCTATTATTATTATTATTGTAATGATTAAACTCTACAATGATTCATGTTTAAACATTTGAAGGATTCACCGAGGAACAAAACCTTTCCCTTGAGAAAGCCAGAGTCCTTTATTAATCTCAATGGGAAACTTCCATGAAAGTGCAAAACACAGTGAGCTGAGCTGTGTGTTTGATGCCCTTCTAACACAGACGGACGTAGTTAATGCTTGGAAATAAGACAGTAGGTATGTTTACATGGAGCCTAGTATTCTGGCCATAATCAGTTTAAAAGCCCAATCAGAATAAAAAGGCTTCATATAAACACCTCAGTTACAATAAACAGGCCCGGCCGGTTGCAGACAGGTAATTTAAACCTTTTCATGGGCCGATGAAAAGAAAAATTGTACCATGTAAATGATTTAATCAGATTACTTTCTGGCTGCATCGTTTCTGCACATGCCCTCCATCTTGACGTAGATGTGTGGGGTTGTACATTCCTCCACTTCCCCAAAAGGGCGGCTTCCAAAGTGAACTGGTCCTCTGCAGAGAGTTTGTTTTTAATACAAACTCTTAAAGAACTGAACATTATTGGACACCTAGACAGTAGGAAAGTAGGAAATAATGACTTATTCAAACCCGTCCACAAAAAAAGGCCTTCCTGTGCTCACCTTCTCCCCTTCATTGCTTCCAGCAGGAGTAATCATGTTGTTATCACCAGACCATTTAAGTCAAATCCCATGTAAACAGCTGACCCAAAATCTTCAATTGGAATGATTTCAACCAGAATATAAAAAAACATGTGCATGTAACCACTAGTGACGAATCCCATCAAGCTACGTTGACGTACATCGAGGACACCACTGGTGTTCAGTCTTAAAGCCCTTAAAGTGTGTGTCTGTGTGTGTGTGTGTGTGTCCTATTATAAGGTGGATAGGAGAAAGAGGGAGCATGTGTCTAGTAATATTATCTAATCATCATCGCTACCACAATCACAGTAATAATAACAATAATGTCAGAAATAAACAAATACCAAAACTAAATAATTAGTAAAATGGCAATATTGTTGATGGTGCGGATTGCGTTTTGTCAGATGGTGATATTATTCTCTATATTTTGGAGAGGAGTTTTTTTGAGGGAGGGATGTTAATTAGTTCTAAAGTTGAGGGAGGAAGATCTAGGTTAGTGGTCATAATGTTAACTTTTGTTTGGATGGAGGATTTGAGTTGCAGATATTCCAAAAAAATGTTCACTCCCGATGCCTAACTTCTGGACCATGTGGGAGAATGAGACCAGGGTGTTCTTGTGAGAGAGGTGTTGAAGATGTGTAATGCGTTTTTCCATCCATGAGAATTAAGTTAAGTGGTTACTTGTTAACCGAAAAAAATCAGGGTTATTCCAGACGGGAGTATATTTGGAAGGTGCAAGAGGGTTGTTTGTTATTTGATGAAATTTTCACCAGGCTGTCAGAGTTGCTGCCGTTGGACCAGTTCTGACAGTGCCCAGGTCCCTTTCAGATCGAGTCTTTTTTTTTTAATTTAAAGTAATCTATGCAAGCTGGGTTTGGTCGACTTTCGCTGCGACTGACCGATGCTTTGCTTTCTGTCTGGGCCTCAGAGACACAGCCTGCACTCTACAGAAACCCTTTACAACTTCCTCTACAGCCACAATCACAGGTGGGTTTAGTGATTTGAGGACTGCAGGTAAACCTGGACATACCTTTCGAATGCCATTTGTGCCTTTTTCCCATCAGTTTAATAATTGAAAACTTTAATATAAAGCAGTGGTACAAGAAGTACTTTACATTAAACATTTTTTTTTTATTTACATAAACAGTTAAAACAAATTTAGTCTTCTAGTTAAAATGTTCTAAGTAAAAGTGTGGAACCAAGATACTGATGTGATACAAGATGTCTTTTGAGGACATTTTCTAAGCTATACTAGAGTAAAAATGTATGTAAATTATATCCAAACGTCAATATAAATCTTTGGGTGTCTACTTTGTCTCGTGGCAAAGTCTGGTCAACTGTGATTGTCTTTTCGTGTTTGGGTAAATCCAAGGTCCTCAGCAAATCACCCAGTGGCAGTGGAAACAGTCAGCGTTGAAGGGCAGGGAGTTGATCAAACTCTGACGCAAGCTAACTGGGAAGTTCTGGTTCATGCCCAGAAACTGCAGTCCCGAATCTGTAATGAGCAGTGGGGTTCAGTAGAAATACATGTCATTTATAAACTCCACTGTTATGATTTTATTTCATTTAATACCCTCCGGTCTGTTTCGAGCAGCCTGTTACAGTGATGTGGTCCTGGTTCTGGACCTGGTGCGACTCACAAGGGTTCTGGCGAATCATCAGAGAAGCTGAGACTCTGCGGCCGCAGAGAGCATCGACCTCGAGCGAATCCCTCTCATGCCTGATGATCCAGGGATTCATAACATGATCCAGACTGAGAGGACCCTGCTGGCCTCAGAGGACCACAGACACTGACTTTACACCGCTGCAAGATATTTTACAAACCACAATAATAACTGTGTAGTAGATTTCTGAACGTTGTTATTATATCTGTCAGTGGTGTGAGGAAATGTGGATCTGTATGTTGACAGAGAGAAATCCGTCCTGAACCTGGACTTGTCTTTATTTTCTAACCTTCATAAAGAAGTTAGAATAATCTGGGGAACTCATGTTTTAATTAAGGGTTCAAGGAGAACAGGGCTGTGTTTGACTTTTTCATTATAGGTCTTTATTAAAGCAATGTAAAACTACAAAACACAAACATTTCAACAATCACAGGATGAGTTTTACACGTTACTGTCATGTTTCAGCAGGGTCAGGTCAGGCCTACAGAAGTCTTAAAAAGCACTGATTTCAGTTTCCTAAAAAGGTCTTCATTTTTTCTGGTCTGCTGTAAGTAGTAACGTGCCTCTTATAAAAGGGTTATTTGTGTGATTTTAAGTCAAACTGTCTGGAAACTCTACTGCACTGTTGTTGGGGAACATTCAAATCTGGACCTTAAAATTAATTATTTGTTATCTCCGCCAAGGAGGTTCTGTTTTCAGCCGTTTCTGTTTGTTGGTTTGCTTATTTGTCAGCAGGATTATCCAAAAAGTTCTGCACTGGTTTGCACCACATTGGTGGAGGGACGGGGCCTGGACTAGGGAAGAACCCATGACATTTTTTATCACTCTACTTAACATTGTGAGATCGGACATTTTTCCACATTTTTGTTAACTTCTCAGGAAATCATCTATGGATCTCGATGTAAAAAATCAGACTTATTTATGGTGTTGACCTATGAGTTTGTAAAATTTGGTGCAGATCCAGATAATAATGCAGATCTGGTGGAAGGAAAAGGCTGAACCCACCTTACACACAGAGTTGTACTTACTATGTTTTATGACAAATAAATCATTGATGTTATCGGACTACTTCCATTACCATTTATTTTTCCACTGTAAGAGTGAGACAGACCTGTGTAGGACTGTTTGGCCTTGGCAGAGGTCTGCGCTCAACTGAGTGCCATTGTAGTGTTCTCGCTGCTGCTTATCCAGGTCCAGGTCGTGTTTAATGATTAACTGACTCATGCACATGATCAGTTATGGGATTCATCCAGTGTGGTGTTAATAAGTCTTAAATTTAACTTGGTGAACATGCAGGAACCCTGTTTACATTTGTAAACATTTTTAACCTCCACAGCTTTCACTTCATGTAATTTTATCTGCAAATGTTTCATTAGCTCCGTGTCCTGTTCGGGTTAGTATCCGTCAAAGCGATGAAGTCAGCTTCCGATCCAGAGAGGGTGTTTAAGTTCTTTAGTTAACAACACATATACAGGTTTGTGAAACCTTTATTTTATTCATGGAAGCAAAACATTTCAATGTCTTTCCTCCATCCAGACAACACAACAGACCAGCTCCGGATCCAAAACCCTGACATCTACACTCATCAAACTTGGATTTGATCAACGAGGAGACTCCAACAACACAGTTCAGGTTTATTTGTGAAAATACAAACTGACCACAAAGTCTGGGATCCTATGTAAGAGGGTGGGGGGCCTTTAACTTGTCTCTGCCCAGGGTCCTGTTGTTTTATAATCCGTCTATGTCCGGACCCAGATGACCAGATGAAAATCGATGGATTAACCAATTGACAATAGTTAATTAACTTGTTAATTGCAGTTTTCTGTCCAGCCTGACACGATGAGCTCCCTACAAACAAAAGTTAGAATTAATGTTTCTGTCGACAACAGGAGAGAAAACATATTCAAGACCTTTTTAAAAAAAATTTAAGACCTTTCAAAAATGTCCTTTTGCTGAGGGAACTGAATTCAACAGTTTTCTAAAGAATCTGCGCCCACAGCTGCATGACCAGCAACAATAACAACAACAATAATACCACACTGTTACGACACTGTTAGCATATTGTTATAGTGCATTCATGTGATGAATCGGAAAAATTAGTTCCCAACGGGAAAATTCACGCGAACTCTCCCTTAAGTCGGAACAACAACCTGGAAAGTCGATGAAAATTTTGGAGCAAGATTTGCAGAGTTTTTGACGTCAAATATGCAGAAACATGGTGGATGAAGGTAAATGTTTTGTTGATTGTAAGAAACTTTTGGATAACGGTGCAAATTCACATATTGCATATACAATATGCAATTGTCTACCTTCCTGCTGCAAACTGTGATAGTAGATCCGACGGTATATCAGAAAGTCGAACCGGCAGAAGATCTGACAGGAAATCAAACAGGAGACTCCTGCCTCTGAAGCCCCCTCAGCAATTTCCTTTCCCGTGGACTCGCCTCAACATTATCAGGGGTTATCCTGGAGTGGGAGCCCCCAGAAGAAAGCGTGGCTCCTGAAGAAGTCAGTCCTCTCTGCTCCTCTTTGTCATGGTAGTGTAAGTTTGAAAATACTATATAAAAAAAGACTAGTATAAACAAGAATGAGTACACAAACTCTAAATCCGACTGAACTACTCTAGAATGTACATATATATATATATATATATATATATAGAGAGAGAGAGAGAGAGAGAGAGAGAGAGCCTCAACAATTAGTTGCTCAAAAGAAAACCCATTGGAAACTAGTTTGATTAATGATGAGCCAAAAATGTGAAAGTTCCAGCTATTCCTGGTCTTTCATGGCAGTGAAGTGAATATTTTTGGGTTTTGGACTGTTGGTCGAGCAAAGTGTTCAATAACGTCAACTCTGCTCCAAGATGACCCAATGATTGATTCATTGATCAAGAAAACGGTAGAATAATGAAAGTAATCGTCACATTCCTGTCTAACAGTCCCGTGTTTGTTTGTTGAACAGATATTAATGCTACAGGGTCAGTCTCTGCTCTGACAATGTTAACAAACTGATCAGCTGAGTCATTCAGTTAATTACTGTGATCGGAAACTCTTTATTTTATTCGCATCCTGTTTTACTCCAGAGCTTCTGCAGAAAACTCTGCAACAATCAGAGCCTCAACTTCTGTCTCCGTCAGCACATCTGAACATACTGAATCAGCAGATACAGAGAGTACATGTTCAACAGAAATAATAAGGTTCAGTTTTAACAGAAACATTACTGGCTTAGATAGACAGACCATTTAAATCCAGTTGTGAATAATTTGATTGCTTGGTCATGGACAGAGTTTAAATCAGTCATGGGGATCTCCTGAGGAGAGCAGACAGGTTCACCTCAGCAGGGTTTTTTACCAGAATCAGAATCAGAGTTATTGGCCAAGTATGTTAGCACATGCAAGGAATCTGGTTCCGGCAGTTGGCGACTCTCGAGCAATGCAGACAATACTAGCCTCTCATATTTAAGTCAAACAGAAACAGGAATTCTCCTTATTGACTATAATGACACAGCAGACCTTGTCACAGAATAATGTACAGTAGGTGGGTTTTCTTCCACCTTGTTTTATGCACATTTTCAATTTGCGCATTAAAAAATGCCTTCAAAACACAATGGAAACACCAGAAATTAAAAAACAAATCTCAAAATATCTTTAAAAAGTTTTCACACTTTTCTGAGGCACAACATTAGTTGTGTGGATAAAGAGCAAAGTGAAACAGATTGAGTTACTAAATGCTGATGTACATGAAGCATGAAGAGACGAAACCATCAGATCTGTGTGGAGCCATGAGGAGACTGGAACCTTCCTCACATCAACACATGAAACCAACAGAAACGTCTGATTTCCATCAAGTTCTCCACGTGGTTTTCCATCGTCTGAGCTTCAACTGCAGCTCTTTTAACCACCTCGTCTCGCCGCGTCCTCTTCTTCTGTGGTGGTTTAACGGCAGCGACTGGAGAATCAGCTCCACCAGCTGCTTGTCAGCTCACATTCACACAGCGGCAGTGGAGGCAAACAAGACTTCACACAGGTTTTCCTTTGGACCATTTTCTGGAAATTCAGTTTGGATGGAAACCCTAGACTAACATACTGTATAAAATCACGGAGCAGGGTACACACCTACATAATAACATACAGAGTAATGTAGGGAGTCAGGGAGTCGCGTACGCTATCGTGAAATAATGCACAGAGTAATGACATATAGTGTAATGTGCGGAGTAACATAAAGAGTCACAAAGTAACATACAAAGTCATGGAGTAGCGTACACAGCTAGAGAGTAACATACAACTTAACGTAAAGAGTCATGGAGTAACATACAAAGTAACATACAGAATAACACACAGAATATTCGACAGACAGGCTGGTAGTTTGTGCACGTTATCGTTAACTTGCACAAACTGAAATTGATCTGATAGATAGGACTTAAAAAGCTTACAGTGGTTCCTTTAATGCCAATTCAAGGTTCCAATCTCTCTGTAATTGGATGGTCAATGGTATCAAATGCAGCACTAAGGTCTAACAAAGCAAATACAGAGAAAAGTCCTTTTTCCGATGCAATTAGGAGATTTGTAACTTTCACTAGTGTTGTCTCTAAATCCTGACTTAAAATCCTCAAATAAACTACTGTTATGTAGAAAGTTACACAACTGATCTTAGAGAGTATAGTAGTGTAGAATTTTATAATTAAAGAAGCTCATGAAGTCGTCACTGCTGAGAGCTATAGGAATACATGGATCCATAAAGCTATGACTCTCAGCCTGGATAAAGTGCTGAAAAGAAACCTAGGGTTGTTTTTTGTTTTCCTCTATTAAAGTTAAGTAATAGGCAGCTCTGGCACTACAGAGGGCCTTCCTATATGTTTTAAGACTATCATGTCAGGCTGAAGAGGATTCCTCCAGTCTGGTAGGACGCAGTATCATTTCAAGTTTTCACGTTGTTTGCTTTAATATGTGGGTCTGGGAGTTAAACCATGGAGCTCACCTATTTTGTTTTATTATCTTCTTTATTAGAGGGGCATTATAGTCGAGTGTCATTCTCATTGATCCTGCAGCTCTATCAACAAGATGATCAATTTAGGAGGAGCTAAAGTCAGCATAGGAGTCCTCTGTTATATTGAAACATGGCGGTGAATTAAGTGCTGATGGACTCACTTCCTTAAATTTAGTTTTAACACTATCAGATAGAAATCTAGTAAAGACATTTTTGCCTAATAGTGTGTTGTCCAGTAACAGGAATTCAAAAGTTATTAAACAATGGTCCTATAAAAGAGTATCCGTGGAAAGACTATCCAATAGCACGAGGGGGTAAATTTATGTGACCACATACTTTGGTACACGAAGAGTATTTGTTTCATCAAACAAGAGTTGAAACAGAAAAAATAAAGAACGCAGGACTCCAAAACAGCAGCTTTGATGTCTTTTATGACCTCAGATTCTCACTGTTTTACATGTGTGCAAAAATTCAAAAGAGGGCAGCCATTGGGACACCTTGTGGCATTTTGAAATGAGGCAACACTCCGATAAAACTTCCTCATTTAACAAACCTCACCTGTGAGAAGCTGCTGACCAGTTTGACTTATGAAAGACTCTGAGTTGTGAAAGAGTTCCTGTCGTTTTTTTACTGAACTGAACTGGTGATACTGAAGGTACAAGCTGCTTCAAACAGGTGAAGTCAGTAGAGAGAACAAACCCAGTGTGTTGACAGAGCGGTGCCTGCAGGCTGCACACAGATGGTGGAGTCAGACTTTTAATTCAACCGTCTTCAATGGCTGCATGTGCAGCAGCACCATATGTGATGGAGCTGAACTGCTGATCCTGGATCGGGCCAAAGAGGTCTTCTGCTACACGGCTGCACCGCCTGCTGCTGCCATGTTTGCGTGTTTAAACAGCTTCAGAGTGTGTGTGTGTGTGTGTGTGTGTGTGTGTGTGTTCACAGAAAACCCTTTAACTCCACTTTAAAGAGGTTTCTCTTCAGTTGAAGCGTCACATGGATGGAGGAAGTTCATTTTTCAGGCTTAAAACATAAAAACAACCATGAGGTTTGTTTTCTTTCTGTGTATGAATCACCTGAAAAGTGGGATTCATGTAATTCAGGAATTCAGTCGCATTTACAGACCAGACTTCCAGCAGTGATGTGATCTGACGTTCAGTAGACCAGAGTCCACGTTAACGTACTTTGTTTGACCAGCAGCCTGAAACCCAAATGTATTTAGAAAAATACTAAGAAAACCAGTAAGTATTCACATTTGAGAAGCTGGAACCAGAGAATTTTTGGCCTTTTTACTTTGAAAATGGCCTGAACGCCTCATTGCTTACCTAAATTGTTGCAGATGAATCTTCCTCTGACTGAATAACTGATTTACCATTTCAGCTCTACATGGTATGTTGTTAAGCTGACTATCAAGAACCTGCGCAGTTGCAGACATCTCATCCACACTTTTCACGGGTTTTAGGAAAGTTTTCTGAAAAAGATGTCACTGAGCACAACAGCAGACCCGGAGTAGATCACCTGCAGCGATTCAGACTGGACCAGGATGAAACAACCAGCAAAAACAATTCAACTCTAAACCAGAAATAAACTAGTAGTGGTAAAACCTGTTAACCTTTCACTGTACGCTGTAAGTGATCCAGGGCTAATGTATGACAGAGTAAACGGCACATTGTAAAGTTTTAAAATATGCCCTGATAATTAACTGATGTCCCTCTGACGTCATTTTCAGTCTGCACAGAGGAAGTGGTAGCACTTGTTAGCTTGGTTGCAGGGTAAGCAGTACCACAAGTGGAAAATCAGAAACTTGTCAGAAACTAGTAAAAAATGCTCGACTCATCTGTGTCAGTCTCCCTCCTGACTTCCTGTAGCCAAGTGAGGACCTTTTAACCTATTCGCAAAAAACAAAGCAAACTTCTTTATGAAGCATTTTTCAAACACAGTAGAGATAAACCATAATACCGTCAGACCGACTCAGGTTTAAGGACCTGATCTGGTTTTAGTCTCGGTCTGACGACAGGTTTGAGCTCCTGAACGGTTTCTGCGGAGGTGGGAAGTTTTCCCTCTCAGATGTCACCTTTATGTCGTGTTGTTTGTACGTGTGTGTTGTTGTGCACACGCTCAGTAGCATTGTGTGTGCTCTCCATATGGACATGTTTGACCCACCTGCTGCGTGTGCTGCGGGCCCAATACCAACAACAACAACACGTCCACATCACTTCACAAATTCTCTGAACTCTGGATTTAACACAGATTTTAACCTTCTGTTACCGAGCAAACACACACACGCACACAGACACACACACACACACACACACACACACACATACACTGTAAATCTGAGCTGAAGTCAGATACTTTTTCCTTTAAAACACAGTATTAAATAGACCTGGACTGCAGTTGCTGTCATGAGTTCCTAACAGTCCATGTTTCCTTCAGGTGATGTGGAGACCAAGACTGGATTGACCGCTCCAGACCCCCAGACGCACAGACCCTCCAAAAGCCCCGGTTTTGGCCCTGACCAACTGTTTCAATTACTTACACTTTGTTTCTGACTCATCAGTGAATACTACAATACCCATGAGCCTCAGAGAGGCCAGTCAGTGGCGTGAATCCGAGCGTTAGTGAATTTAAAATACGTTGCCATGACTACTGAATTCACCCACGGCTGATCCAGAATTTGACAGTAAAGTGATTTCAGCTGCTGATCCAGTTTTCAGTTTTCTCAACACGTCGTCTTTAATCTCCTGATGCTGTTAGTGGCACATGTGACAGAACTTTAAGCTCAGTGACTGGAGGTTTCTTGCAGAAATGCACCTTGGGAGATGTAGTTAGCATCTACCTCAAAGTTTTTATGTCCACAGGCATCGTGTAGTTCCATCTTTTATCAGAGTTTCAGATATTTTCTGACACAGTCATTGATGTGTTTTTCTGATGATTGAAGCTGGAGACTTTCACGTTGATCATTTCAAGGTCGTGTTATTCCATCACAGGAGAGCTGTGAGGCTGCAATCTACAATTCTTTTCATTATCAATGCATCTGACAGTTTACTTTCTTTAATAACCGATTGATTGATCAGCGGATTAAAATGTCAGATAATACCGAGAAATGACCAAAGTTATTCTGTTACAGTCGGAGAGACTGAGAAAACCAGCCGATATTCACATGTGAAGAAATGACTAAGAACTGGTCCTTTCAGCCAGAGAGCCCTGGTTGGTTTCTGGCCTCCCTGTGAGATAATAAAACTGCCTTGTACACTGGGGGTCAGTAAGCAATCAGCAGAGAGCGTTTGCCTTGGGGCCCCTCAGGAGGTTAATCCGGCCCTGGTGGACACAGAACCTGTATCTGGTCGGTTTATTTAAGAGTCGCGGTTCTTTAATCAGTCGGTAGTTTCATTTCCACCCGTGTGTTTCCCTGCAGCTCCTCCTCTCGTGTTTCTGAATCCTCACAACCAGAACCAGACCCGAACCTGACCGCACTTTGTCATAACACCAACGGTATCGTCACCCCTCATCCAATCACGCTGCGGCCAGCGGTGACATCATCATCGGAGTAGAAACCTGAGTGTAAATCCAGAAAACCACTCTTCGGTTCTCAGACCACACCGTAAAAAACACCAGCTCCGTGTGGTGAAGGCACAGACACGTTAGCTGTGCCACAGACTGCTCTCTGTTTCCAAACTGGTCTTAGAAAACTGCAAAATAAATCAAGTGTGAAGTGACTTTTAGACATGGAGAAATACAGCAATATACAACAGTAAATTACAGGCGTTCAGGTTCGAGTTAACGCAACTAAACACTTTCACAATGACAACAACAAGTTAGACGGAAAGTTCTCTCTCTCTGTTTCACTGTGTGTGTGTGTGTGTGTGTGTGGTGTCAGGCTTGGCTCCCTCAACAATAAAATACACAGAAAAAATATCCTGTTCTCTCACATATAAAACTCATTTAAACGAGTCGTGTCAAACCTCACACAGAATACACAAAAGCAGAAATGTGCTTCGGGTTGTGTCTGGACGGTGACATTAGGCTGGGATTCTCTCATAAGGTCTACGTTTTTAAAGTCAGGCAGCCCACAGGAGCAACTGTGTAAAACTTCACCTTACATCCCGTCGAAATTTCCAGCTTCATTACCAAACCAGGCTCTTTACAGAAACAAGGAGAAAGGAGATTTTAAAGCCATTAGATGACCGGTGAAGACTAATGTGGACCCTCTCTGGGTGTTCACGTAGACGGAGGACGGTGTTCATCTGCTGGTATCGGTTGTGGACAGCATTGTAACAGGCTGGACGTTGGCTTTCTGACACATGGATTAAACTGGGCGCTGGTGACTTTTCATCCCGAGCGAAGCAGTGAAGCACGTGACCTGAGGCCCCCCAGGTCTGTCAAGAATCTCCAGGACTCTCGTTGTCATTGATCTCCCCCTAAAACACGTTTCAATAAGCACAGCTCAGATGTGACCCGTAACAGCCTCTATGGGCAGACATGCTGCAGCTGTACAACAAGCTGTGATCTGGAAATATTTTGTGTCACTGTAGAGAAACTGACAGATTTGACTTGAATGAATGATTTCTGAAAAAAGCTCTGTAACAGCTCTTCTCTCCCTCAGCTCTGCTTGTTTATGTTTCTCTCTTAATCCTCCTTAATGAAGCTTCCTGCCGACTGTCAGTGCTTTTCTTTCTGCAGCAGTAACGTCTCCTCAGAAACAAAAAGTGGTCCTGACCAGCTCCTCCTACACACAGATTAAAACACACATCCTGTTGGTCTGACAGACTCTCGACGGGAGGAGTGGACCTTTTTCTTCTTCGTCTTCTTCTTTTTCTTCTTCTTCTCCGTCTTCCACACAAACTCTTCCAGTAGCTTCCTTCAGCTTCGTTTGTCTTCGGCCTCGTCACTCTCGGCCCTTTTCTTATTCTTCTTCCATCCACACGCTGACAGGCTTATACAGCATGTAGGATGTCCCCATTGTCTCCAGCAGACTGTGTTTTTGTACCAGCGAGTGGGTGGACGTGTTTTATGGAGAAAAAGAACCACCACGGGCGCTTCAGAAAAACAACAGAAAAGCCTTTAGAACTTCCTTTAACTCTTTAACTTTTTAAGAGGCTTTAATGGTTGAGATCAGATATCTGTAAAAACCTCAGACTGTATGTGTCCCCTTTCACCGTAATGTCTTCATTTCTCTCGGTTCAGTTTCGGACCTCAGGGAGTCCAGAGACAGATACAGAATAAACCTCCTAAAATAACATATTAGGGGGGTCAAACACAAAGTTGTTGGGACGTCCTGACCCGACTCTGGTTCCTACATAAACACAGAGAGGCTAAAAACCGCCTGGATGTCAGACTGAGACAGAAACCTGCTGCTGAGGACAGACAGGACGCGCAGCTGGAGGACGCTTCTACATTTACACACACACTGACACAATGATTTTACCTTACTGTGCAGAGTTTACTCTGCTACTGTGATTTAGTAAATTTCTGACTGGAGTTTGGTCTAATTTGCGACTGTTACGTAATTTTGAATGGAGTTTGGCGCTTCACTCAATGATCAGTCCGACTCTGTTTGTTTTAAAGCTGTTTTCTAGAGATTTACTGTACTGTGACCAAATCAAATCAACTCATCCTGTTATCACAGGTCAAATGAAAGTAAATCTATGAAGCTGCTTTGTTTAGTGCTGTATTCATGGCACATGTGAAGACTGGTGAGCGTTCACATCATCAAGGCACTGACTGCAGAGTTGGAGTTGGTGTCACGGCTTCAGTACTTCAATACTGTCCACTGATAATTTAACACCATATCAACTTACATTTGGGTTTAATTACATTGAACAACACTTTAGTGAATGTGATACGTATTTGTTTGATTTTCAGAGTCCTGTGTTCTCTCCATTTTACTGCAAGTTGGATTTTTCAGAACTTTCTGAAAGTCTTTCAGACAAAGTTTCCCATTCAGGTTTATTACTTGAATGCTGATTTGAGCACTGTATACATGCCGGACACTTATCTTAAACTAATTACAATAAGTCTGATGGGACATAAAGTGAAAAAGAAAGAAAAAAGGGAGAAAGTGCCACAGTTAAGTCGCAGTACAGCACGATATTCGGCAAAGAACAAAACAGCAATTCACTTGTAATTCTGACCTGCTAGCACATAAAAACCAGTATGTGGAAAGGGCTGCCTAGTGTTCATCTCGACAGATTTAAACTCTAAACACTTGAAATAGAAATTAAAAGAGAAATTTAAACTACAAGGACGCTGGACGTTTAATCTCTTCAGACATTTCCTTTTCAAATTTGTTGTAATGGACTTAAAACCGCCGATCCGGTCCGTCAAACTGATCTGAACTCGGATCCTCAGGAGCGGAGATATGAGGTATTTATTTACTTGATTGTACAATAAGAAAGACTGCTGTTAAATAATGAAATAATGAGACCGAGCTACAACACGAAAACACTGCTCGCAGGTCAAGTCATCAGTAATTCACCATGAAAGAGAGAAATGATCCTCAAACTGAAACGTTTACTTGTGCCAGAGATTTTTATTTTTACATCAGGATAAACCTGTTGAGATGTAACATCTTTTATTCAACACAAAAAACCCACAAGAACAAACAGAAAACAAAACAGACAAGGGCTGAGGACAGGTGATTGACTCTCAGCTGCAGATCAGTAGTAGTCTCAGCAGTGTTCAGGGACGTCCCAGCAGATCTGGATCAGATCGGAACCACTGCCTCATAATATACTGCAGACTTCTGTTTTAAATTAGCGGCACACACATGGACTGTGAATCTCCAGCAGTCCAGGATCCTTGGTGATCCTCCGACTGGAGCTTTAACTACTTCTGATGGCTCATTTCTCAGACGTTATGAGACAGAAACACATTTTACGAGCAGAGGCCGAGACCTGAGAGGATAACTGTAACATACAACTATACTCTGCTGACACTGCTGAAGGATTATTACTGTAAAATGTGATTTTTAAATACAAAAGAGAGTTATTATCTTAGTGGAGCAGGACAACATTGAGGAAATATATCGCTGTCTTCCCCAGAGTCAGATAAAAAGACAAAGACTGGAAGCAGGGGGAAACTGTTGGCCTAGCTCCATCAAACACAAAATCTACAGTGTGTTTCCTGGCAGCAGTTGCTGCTGGTCTTAATGTAAAAAATTTGGTTTTATTAAAATTGTTAAATATGATTGGCCGAATTTACCAAAACACCAAACTCTTTATTAAAAATGTGTAAAGTCTTGTTTTCTGTGCTGTATTTTCTCCAAAAAGCAAGAAAGAATCTAAATTGGCAGAATTGTAAGTGGAGTTCTGCTGGCTTTGAAAATAGAATTTGAAAGACAATTTTTGTGTTTTGTTTAGCCTAGCTTAGCAAAAAGACTGGAAGCAGGGGGAAACTGTTAGCGTAGTTCCACCAAAAGAGAACAGACCTTGAAGCTAACTGTTTTATGTAGAACAGATCAGCGATACATGAACTTTTCACTGTGTGTGACTCTGTGTAAACCAGCTTTAATACTATTAGAAAATAAAAACCAAACATAGAATCTGAATTCTTTAATTTATTTTACAAAAAAAAAAACAAATGAAATCTCTCCACACACACTTTTCCCAGATTTTTACAAAATGTCCTGAAAAATCCAATGTGACTTCAAATCGTTTTGTGCATAAATATCTACAGCTCTTAAACATGTTTATGGACATTTTTGTATTTCAGAAACTTTCAGGATATAGATCTATGAACAGAATATTTTAAGATAATATAAAATATATAATATAAAAGGCAGAAAATAATAAAACACTGAGCTTTGGCTCTGCTGCCTGGTAATTATTCATTTTATCATATTTATTTAGCTGCATCATTCAAACTGGCTCCCCCACATTTTCCTTTATACATTTTCAAATATAAAATACTATTTACACTGTGGCTTGACTGGATACATGATGGTTATTATTTACTGAGAGATATTCATCCATATTGCCCAGTACGCCCAGCTACTCGATAGTCAAGGTCAATCCATTGCTCTCCAACTCGCATTAGTCTAGAGTTTTACCTGGACCTTGACTGAGAGACTAGATAGTCACTGAGCCTATGAGGAGCTCCATCGCTTCCATATATTGTCTGGACTGGTCTCCACAGAGGTCGCTGCTGGAAAGCAAGAGTTTCATTTCAAGCACATGCATATGAACACGTGTTCATGACGCGTTTTTCTCTTCCAAGCTGCAGTTCCCAAACACCGTCGCCCGCTGGAGTTTATCAAATGAAATGAAAAGGTGATTTTAACCCTCACTTCTGTCAGGTACAGAGTCACGGAACACAGGAAGTGGCTGGTCAGCAGAACACAGACCGACCAAGAGACGCACTGTACGGCGAAGTTAGCAAGACAGACTGGAGAGATCGACTTAATATCAAACCTGGAGAGGACAAGTTCACAGTCTAGGAGTTGTTGTTCTCCTCTCGTGAGCAGGATAGTTCCACTTCATCCTCTCATCGAAGTTGTAAACACCGACACCTGCTTTGACCCGAAGTAGACGCGAGGCCCTTGTGTAATTTGCGGGGCCCTAAGCAACTTGCATCGTGAGCGTATAGGGCCTCTGACTGTCAGAAAAACATGCATTGATAAAAGGAATTTATTGGACGTATACGATTCTGATGGGAATCGAGAGCCGGTTCCCGTCGAGAACCGTTTCCCAAGAAGTCGCCCTTCCGATGTTGTTTTCGCTGCTGTCCCGCGCCGGCCAAAACTGAATCAACGGTTCTTTGTACCACATCTGCACTGGTACGTGCGGCCTGCAGAAAATAGTCACAGCCTCGCGCTCTGAAGTCCGACACGACCAAAGCTCTCCCCTTTTCCCTCTTACTCAGCTTCTGTATGTCACCAAACTAACTGTCAGCTTTTTCAATGAAGCCTTAGAACATTAAACAGTGTTAAAAACTCACCTGAGTACTGTGTGAAAGAGTGACGAACACATTTGTCCCTTGAGGCTTACCGTAGCTGTGTCTGCCATCGCCACCGTTCAGTACTACAAACCTGTGTACTCGACTCGACCTGACTCGACCAGACTCGATACGCTGTCAGCTTGTTAGCCTGTTAGCATTTGGATATTATTCCTGGCCTTCAGCACTAGTGTTTCTGGTTTTCTCTCTTCCCTCCGCGTCTTCCTGCTGATGATGCTGAGTATTGTCCTGTTTGCACACAAACACTCATGTTGAATGCGATCCCACACACTCCTCTGCAGGCCGGATTAAAGAGGAGGAATAAGACTCCTCCACTCTCCTCCACCCACTTATCCTCCTCTCATCACCGTTTCCTGTTGAATCTACCTGACAGGCTTTTCACAGGTACCAACTAATCCTGCCCTGAGGCTCGCACTGAGCCGCTCACACTAATCCAAAGTCAAACCGTTTCTGCTTCACATTAAAAAACTCTACTCCATCTCTGCTTCTTTTTAAAGGACAAAGCCCGCTGGAGTCCCATCCTCCCCCAGCCGTGATGAAGGTCAGAGTGTGGACACGAAAGGTCCGGCACTGTCCATTCTTCAGAGAGAGGGGAGCCCTGTAAACCTGAGGGTTTGTTGTGGGATTAACAGTGAGTCAGGTAGGAGGATGAACTGGCATCCTAACAGGTTTCCTGCAGCTGTATTTTATTTAAAGATGACAGACAGTTTGAAGAGTTCTCACTGCAGACACACTTCTGCTCTGTTGGTCTTACTGCTACTTTTCATACAGTGGATTGTGATGTTTTAAGTCCATTTATTTCTTTATTAGGGAGCTGACAGGAAATGAGGATAGAGAGAGGAACAGAGAAACACATGCGGCATGTCAGTCCACATTTATCCAGACCGACTTCTTTCTTTTCATTAAACTTTTCATTTCAGACCAGCGAGCGTTGCCTCTGTCCATAAACAAGGCTCTTGTGATGCGCGTTCCTTGTTTGACCTCTTGTATTTACCTCTCCTGAACTCCAGGTGGTGCTGTAATAAATGGGTCCCCCTTAGCTTCACTGCTAATGTTGCTAACAGTAGATGGCTACCCTTCAGACACTCGAACAGTGACATTTCTGTCTGGTTTTGATCTGTCAGTTTGTTATCGTACAGTTCTGAAAATTCACGCGGACCAAACAGCCCACGAATGTCTTAACAGCTCCCCCAGTCAGCCAGTGGCCCCCCGCGGTACTGCAACCTAAAATGCATTTTCCTCTCTATCAGTATCAAAGACCAACATTATAAAAGCGACATCTGTAAAACTCCTTGTGCAGACAAGCTGAGTTAGTACTCTGTGTCTTCTGGATTTTTAATCCATGAAGGTTTTTTATTTATGCTAGAACTTCACCAAAGCCTAGAAAAAAGGTTTCTGTGATGTAAAGTCTATGGGCTGAACAGGAGAAGAAATGTTCCTTCAATCCAATGAGTTCATATCCAGTTTATATACTGCACATTCATCATCCCTGCAGTTACACATAGGGAATGAACAGAGGGCCTCAGTAGCTCTTACACTGTACTCACAGCTCATCTGTTTTTTTGTCAGTTGCGGACCGTCCTCATGTCTGGACTCCGGCAGCCTCGGTAATGTGACAGCTCATATTAACAGTCTGCTCCTCTTCATTCACACTGATGGAGCTCTCTATCAGTCTATCAGTCCTCACATTCGCTTCCTCCTGAGGTCAGACTGTCAGATATCAGCCTGCATACTGACACTCTGACACTTTACTGTGGCCCAATCTCTCCACACACATCCTCCTGTTTCCTCCTCAGGTATCTCAGCAGCAGCTCTGCAGGGTCCATGCAGCAGGAAGGAGCTGATCCGAGACCAGCGTGAGCGGGACAATTTAACAATGTCTCATTATGAGTCATACGTGGTTGATTACAGATTGATTGTCTGCACCATTTAAGGGTTTTGTTAAAGGCCAAAAAACATTTGATTCCAACCAAATAGATAATGACAGTCTTATTCATACAGTGTAAAGTAGTTTCACCCTTTCACCCAATGCCGTTTTGCTGATGACGCCATCATCTTTGTCTTGTCTCTGTGACCTGCTTGTTATAATAACGCACCTCTGTCAAGGGCAGTTATGGAAGGAAAAGCTTGAACATAATAAAGTCATGTAATATTATAACATATAGATGTAGATGGATCAAACATGGCTAATGTTTCATGTTTAATGAGGAAGCTAGTACTTATTATTTGAATTCTCTTAATTCTACAGCAAGAATAAGGTCTGTGGACTGTAATATAATGTGTGGCTCTTCTTCCCTTTTTACACTTTCACTACAAAGTAAGAAAAAGGTTGATAACATAATTTTCCCCAAACTTCTATTTTCTTTCCCAGTGCTGTACCTGTAGGTGTCCAAGTACCAGCAGGAAACGGTCAGTTTTATTGGTTCCTGATTCCAGGTTGTATTATAAGATATGAGCAAATCAGGTCCACAGGTTTGTCATATATTTCCAATTAATGTGGACATGAACACATTCTCTCCTTCCCTGCCATCGGACTCATCTCCACAGGATGTTGTTTGTCTTCATCAGAACTCCTGAAGGCATCACTACGATCCCAAGATACCACCGTGGGGTTAAATTTAACTCCACGCTGACATCCCGTCACTCCAAACAGCCCTCAGAGGACGAGGACGGGACGGGGACAGGATGTTACGCCCTGTGGGAGATGATCACAGTGTCCACACTGTCGTCTACCATCAGATTCAACAACACCGGATACACAGGTCACCGCTCTGAGCCAACATAAACAACTGTAGAAACATCTGGAACTACCCGGCGTTTACGCTGTGCACTCATGTTAGCAGCATGTTAACATGAACCTCCAATGTTGGTCCATCAGTCTGTCAATCAAATGCTGTCTGAACAGCTATTGGTCAGATTCCATGAAATTAGCTGAATATTCACAGAGGATAAATGACCAATAAAACGACCAGATTTTCACTGAAAATACCTGCTCTCCAGAAGATGAATCTTTAGATTTTAACAACTTGACTAAGTTTCCTCCAGCAACCCCATCAGGACAAACTCTGCATTTTGTTCACTTAAAAAAAAACTCAAATGTTTTTGGAATTATCTTGTTGTTTTCTTACCAGAGTCAGATGTTTCATATGGCTATCATTTCATATGAAACTGTTAGCCTAGTTTAGCACAAAAACTGGAGGTAGGGGGAAACTGTTAGCCTAGATTAGCACAAAAACTGGCTCCATCAAAAGAGAAAAAACATCCATCCTCCATGTCTGTCTGACTTACATATTTTTATCTTGTTAGCTAACAAGCTAGTCACCAATACACCCTATAGTCAGCTGGGTTTAGTTTAAAAGAGCTAGGAGTCAAGAGCTAGATGCTAACTCTTAAGTAAATGTACCTATATGCTAACTCTGAGCTAACTGGACCCAGATGCTAACTCTGAGCTAACTGGACCTAGATGCTAACACTGAGCTAACTCGACCCATATGCTAACTTTGAGCTAAATGGAACTATATGCTAACTCTGAGCTAACTGGACCCAGATGCTAACTCTGTGCTAACTGGACCTAGCTCATTTTACAAACCTCAGCTGGAACCGGATTGTCACGTGGCTAACGTTGATTAGCGCTGACACAGCCGTCATCTCATCCACAGCTGTTGACTGAAAGTGAGAAGCTGCTTTTCTTATCTTCTTTCAGAAACAGTATGGTTTGTTTACAAAATGGCTTTGAATTGTGAGTAACTAGGGCGCAGGGATTAGCAAACGGTCCGTTGTAGTAGTCATTAGAAGTATTAGTAGCATTAGAGTAAGCATTAGAAGTAAACAGCATAAATGCAGTAAGAGGCCCTTTAAGAACCCAGCAGATGTTCAGCAGTGGCTTTCTCACAGAGAGGTTTCCAAAATAAGGTAAGTGATTTTCGGGCTGTTTGCGCTCGGTCCATATGTAGGCACAATGCTGGAAAATCCTTCAAAACACTTAAACGTCAGATTATCTGCAGCGGCCGAGCACAAACCAGACTGACTGGTGATCAGGAGGTCGACACTCTGACAAAACCCTGAAACTCAAACACAGGAACAGAAAACTGATGCTGAGTCAGCTCGTGTTAATTTTCCCGAGTGGGATCATTAAAGTTTATTGAATCATTTAACGAGCTGAAACTCGAGGTGCGGCAGAGACTCTTCAGTTGTAATTCAGACCTGGGACCAGTGTGTGGGTCGTTTTATCACATAAACAGGAAGAACCTGCAGGTAGCAAACACAGCAGAGTCAGTTACTGCTTAAGATGAAGCGTGGCTGTTTTCACTGTGTTTTTAGCCACGTTAGCTGTGCGGCTCTACAGGTGCTAAACTCAGTCTCTTGGTCCAGATGGAAAAATCAACTCCTGTAGAGTCAGGAAGTGTGAGCAGTTATTTCAGACTCTCCTGGTTCCTGCAGTAAAAAACCTGTTCAAATCCCGTTCATTTTCCTACAGACAATGTCAGTGATTTACAGATCAACATGAAACTCTCCAGCTTCAATCATCAGAACAACAAATCAACGACTGTGTCAGAAAATATCTGGATCTTTGATCTAAACTCTGAACTACACGAAGCTTGTGAAAGCCAACTACAACTCCCAGAGTGCATTTCACTGACAAACAGCCGATCAAAGAGCTTCATGTTCTGGTGTTTCGACAAATATGTAGAAACATTTTACACTGATCAAACCACCAGTGGATTATATCAATTAACTCCATGGCAACAGCAGCTGAGGCTCATGGGTACTGTAGTACTTAGAGAGAGAAACGACACCAGCAGCTCCTGACACTTCACAACAACTATTGGAAGGACTGTGATGAAACGTGGTTTAGACATTCACCGTCCCCTCAGGATGAACTGTAATAACTCTGGTGATGCTCTGACTTTTCGTCTAGCACCATCATCAAGTCCATTTTTTGGTTTGTCCCATACTTTGGTTTATAACCAAATTATTTTGTCCAAGCAAATTTTCCTATTTATGTAACAGTGTGTGAGAGCACAACACCCACTCACCTCCGACTGAAAACTGAAAAAATAAAGACGGCCAACCCTGTCTCCTAGAAGTTACGTTCAGATACTACGGAACAGTTACGTAATCTCTGGCTGGATTATGTTCAGGGGCAAAGTTTTGTATGAATGAAGCTATGTTCATTACCGACGGCGGAGTCACAGGAGGTGTCTGTGGTCCTGCGGCTTCATCAGGACGTCCCACGGTCCTCTTTAATGTTTGACCTCGCTGTGATTATGACATTATGAATTATAACACAACATTAACAGGCATTATTGTGATCACAGCCCTGCCCCCTCCTCATCTGATAATGCCTCGTCATCGCTCACTCACTCAAAACATTTAACTCGTGTCAAGGGTCGATAAACGATGGATTGAGCGCGTCACTGTCTCCATAACGACGGGTCTCACAGTTTAAGACGTTAAACGGCCACTTCTTATTGAGGTGTACAAACAATCATCTACAATCAAGTCGAATGTTCTGTGCAGTCAGTGAAGGTGACTGATCAGACTGAACCACGTTCACCTCTTTGTTTGATCATCATTTTTATTGTTATTGATGTTGAAATAAGGTCACATTTACACACATATGATGTGTTAACTTTCTACCCCTTGAATTCAAATAAAACAAACAATAAAATAAAGAAAAACCAAACAGAACAAAGAAAGAAAAACATCACACTGATGTAATGCAAATTAAAGACAAAGATCCTTAAGCTGAACTCTTATTTTCCTTCATTTAACTGGGTAAAAAAATCAAAGTCATCATTACAACAGCACATACAAACAGACAGAGCATGTAGACAATATCCAGATGTAAATGACCAGCGGAACAGAAAGCCTCCAAAACAGTGAGAAAACGTTTTAAAGTAACATCAGCATTATCAACACATTTGTCGAGACAAACGTCTCCATATAAAAAGTAGACGTTTCGCTGGACTGAGAGGAAAAAAGGGGTTCAGACAGATGTGAACCCCCACCCCACCCCCCACCCCCTGCTGCTATAAGCCTAATGGGAAAACTTACACTGTGATTAGTGTAATACCCCTTTAAATCCCCCCAACACCCTCTACAATACCCCCGCCGTACAAAACCCAGATTAAGGTAATCCAAACGTCTCAATCACAGATTACCATCCACCTGCATGCGAGGTGCTGGAGTCACATGACCATCACTCAGGTCATCACATGGCCTGTTACCTGTGACACCTGAGATTTCGTGGCTGGCACAAGAGCAGAGACCAGAAATGTCAAAATTCAAAAATGTGAAATCAAATAATTGTGTGTTTAAACAGTGAAAGAATTTTTGTTTTAAAATCATTCGTGTAAAAATCATATTTCATTCGGTTTTCACGCTAACACAGTTTTTTATTTCTGACTTTTCAAAGTTTTTCTTTTTAATTTCATATCATCAAGCCCCGCCCCCACCACTCAGCCAATCAAAAGACATTTTAAAAATAAAAGTTTTATAATGAAATAAAAACAAATTCCAATAAAAGTCTGTAAATGGGAATGAAAATAGCAACATAGGTAAAGAAATAAATATAAAAAAGAAATAAGGAAAATAAAAGTAGAACAAAAACCAGGTGAAATGCTAATATAGTAAGAATAATATGTCACAATAAATTCAGTTTTTATATTGTATTAAATTGTTTTATTTTGAGTTTAGTGTCAACTTTTTAAAGTTTTGACCGGACACTAAAGAAACAACAACAACAACCTGGACGGTCATATGACGGATCATAACAATGATAATAAAAATAACAATTCAAAAAAGGGAATATTTCAATTTACATAACAGAAATGTCCTATCAAGAGCGATACATAGTATTAACGTCTATATAACAGAGGTTTTTCGTGTTTTTCACCAAGAACTAAATCTGCGTTTCAACCACAGTGAGCCTGGAAAAAACTGCGATTAAGACGAGAATAACCCAACGACACCATGAGTCTGTGTTGTTGCTGCAGTTCTTTGAAAACGTTGTTTCCTATGCCATCATCTTCTAATCCGACATGGGGCTAATTTGCCAGATCTTCACGGTTCGTGTTTTTATTCCCTATATAGAATCAGGAATTGAAATGGGACTTTAAATCCTCATTTTAGCTCTTTTTGTGAGGAGTGAGTAGTGTGTGCAATTTTTTGGTTAAACTTTTCGGTTGTGTGCTGATGGGTGGAGAACTGGGGGAGCAGTGTAAACTGTGAACGAAGCTGGACATGTATATCATGATCCACATTTTGTGTCTCCCAAATCCTGCGGACATGTTTACCGTAGCCTTCCACCACATCTGATCCCAGGCCGCCCCGTGAGTTGATCAGTGCTCAGCCAATCAGAGCGTTTGCTGATGAACAGTGGGCGGTTACTTCCACCTGGTGATGGGCTGGGACAGAAAGAGGCTTTTAGAGAAGCAGAGGAAAATCAACACCATTACAGATGTGTATAAGTGTCAAAATACGGGACCTAAGAAATCCAAGTGTGGGGGGTTAGAGACTAAATCTGATACTAACTCTCATTATTCAACGTGTTGAAGACACACAGCAAGTTACCATCATGTCTGTTTTCTTCAAAGTAGAGAGAGATCTAGCTCTCGAACAATGCATGCTGGGAAGTCTGTAAATATACTGATGATGTTAATCGTTACATAAAGACGTGATAACTGGGTTTTTATGTGTAAAATCGTAATATAAAGACGTGATAACTGGTTTATTTATCTGTATAATTGGCAGGGGGTGAAGCAGCAATGGTTCATATAACACCAGATATAACACGAGCGCCATTGTGAGATCAGGTACCGTGGTCAGTTCACCACGTTGGCTGAAGCTCCTTTTGTTGCACTGGATCAGCCTTGAGTCACAGATCCAGCTGTTAAAGACCAGATGGCTTATAAAAGTCAGCTCAGGACTGTCTATGGAACGTGGTCACAGACTTGGACTGACATCTGTAATCGCAAATTTGACTTTAGCCATCAACCTGTCCTCGTTGTACTTCAGTGTTTTAACGTGGGTGTTTTTCTTCCTTCGTTTGTGCCGACGTGTTTTTGGATTCCAGGATTTTATTTAGTGTTTTTCTCTTTTTTTAAAAATTATATCATATCAATCACATCATATATCATATATCACATCATATGGCGTACATGTGTTATTTATCATATAACGCATGTCATGTGTTTCATATGTCCAATGCTGTATGTTATAGGTCATATATTATATATATCCCATCTCAAACCCGACAGGTGACCTGAGCTGCGGTACTGACCGTCGTCCTGTAATTTAAGGTTTGAGTCTGGGTCAGGACATCTGTTGCTACATACGGGTTGAAATCAGAAGTCATTTTGTCCTTTTACACTGAACTGAAACTGATCCATGAATGACGGCCCCACCCCACCCCCCATACCATGTCAACCCCTCTTTATGAAACAGACCTGGCTGTAAAGGTCAAAGGTCACCTGATCTGTTTTTCTGCAGGTCATCGCACCTTTACAAACTCGGTGTGCCCGTCACCCCCCGACTCTGAGTTTCCAAGGACCCGATCTAACCCCCCATCCCTGCAGGATTACCCCCCCCTCCCGCTGTGTAACATCCAGCAGTATTACACAGATACCTGCAGATTAAGGTTTATACTAACTGACTCTGGATCAGATCACTGCAGGAGTTCTGCTTGGGGTGGGGGTTGTCTCCGTTGTGTCTGCTAAAGAGTTTTCACATTTATTATTTATATATTTTACATATTTATTATTTAATATTTAACATTTCTTTATTTTATTTTATATATAATTACACTTTATATTAATTTACTTAGTTTTTTATGTGTTAAGATTCTCTTCAAAGGGAAACTAAACTACACGTTTTTAAATTGTATTCATTTATTTAGATTTTTACCTTTATCTATGACATGTGAATCAATAAATATATGATTATATTTTCATTATTATTGATAATATTGTTGAGCATGATCGAGTTTTGAGAACTTATCAATAAAAATAAAAGCATGAATATCATGAAATGACAGTAATTAGCATTAAAGTAAATGATGTAACGGAATAGTTGAACTGTTTTTTCTCTTCACATCTTCCTCAGCAGTGATTGGCTTCAGCTCAGGTATTCATCACACCTCCGTTTCCTGATGAAGACCATGAGATTGAGTCAAGAGCTCCGACCTTTGACCTGTCATGGATGAACATCCTAAATCGTTTCTTAATAATTTACATCTAAAATCCTAATCAGTGTAATTTACCGTTGTTGCGCTAACTGTACTTTTGTGTTGTTGTGTAGTTTCTGTGGTGGTTGTGCTTCAGCATGTGCATAGCGTGTAGTTGTGCATAGTGTACTTTAGCATTGTTGCGTTTTCCTCGGTAGTTTTTGTGTCTTTGTTCGTTCTTCAGTGTATTTGTCTTTGTCCACTTTTGTGTGGAGCATTGGTTAAATGTGTTGCAGTGTGTAGCTCCTGTTTTGAGCTGTCTTTTACTGGTGCGTAGTCGTTTGCGTTGTGTGTACCTTGGTATTTTTGCGTGTGGTTTTTCTGCTCTGCATGTCGTACTGTCGTGTTGTGCCGTTGTGTGCAGTGTACTCACTGCTGTGTCGTGTCGACTGATGAGTCAGGGACGGTGACTCGGCAGCTTTCTATCGGCCGCTCGTGAACTTCATCTTTCAACTTCATATTTCTGTTTGTTTCTCGTCCACACTCGACCTCACGTTGTGACACAGCTGAGGGAACAACAATACGCTTTGTGCGTGCGTGTGTTACTGTGTGTGTTGCGGTCACATGATGAGGGGATGACTAACCTTTTGCAGGTTTCTGACTCCTCCATTCTCACTTCCTCTTTTCTCTGTGTTTTTCGCTCAGAGGTGAACAAACACTGAAACGCTAGAGCTGATCTGAGATCTGACAGGAAACCGTTTTAATTTTCACCTGAAATGTAGATTAAAGGCTCGTTTCCACCTGTGAAATTCTTTTTGAAATCTGACCCTCAGAGCTGCTCTGGACAGACGAGACTTTTATTCTGACAGATAATCTGAGGCAGCTCTCAGGGCAAACTTTAATTTGAAGGTGTAGCTTTGAAAAGGAAGAAAGCCCACATGTCTGTCCGCCCACCTGTCTGTCTCTGACTGATCATATTTTCATATTTCTCTTTAAATAATCATTAGATTCCGTCAAGTGTAGCGATCTCCCACAGTTACCAACACCTGAGTTCTCAGGATACAGACCAGTGGTGCTATAAATTTACTTCTTTAATTTTTTTGGATTTATTCCTAAACTGCTGTTATTAAAGTTATGTTTTTCACGTTGTACTTTTGGATAAAAACACATTTTACTTCTTATAAAGTTGGACTAATTTAGTTTAATCCGTCAATTGAATTTTATTTTCTATATTTATCTATGTATTTTCCAAATAGTTTTAAGATATTTTTTAACATTTAAATTGATACGCTGTGTTGAATACAAATTTTAGTTATTCCATTAACAATAATATTTTTAAATGTTTTTATTTTTAACATTTTAATACTTTATTTTCTTTACAGGTATGTCATTTATATCTTTATATATTTGCATTCAATTTTAATAAATCTCTTTTTTGGGTCATTTCATTTTTCTGTTGTTAATTGTTATTTATGTTTATTTTCCATTTGTGGTAAATAATTTTGTTTAGAGTTATTTTTAGTTTTTTTTAATAATTGGCATTTATTGATTTATTTTAATAAAATACTTCTTCTTAAAAGTGTGTTTAATACATATATATATATATATTTAAAATACTATGTCAATGTATTCTGTTTTTTTTAAATAAAATAAACTGGCCTATAGTATATTTTATTTACTAAAAGCTGACCTGAGGTCGTTTCATCCGTCAGTCAAACTCGGACCGAACACGTGACGCCGGCGGGCAGGTTTCCGTGTTACACCTGTTCACACAAACGACCTGGGCCATCTCAGCCGAGCCGTCTGCGCACGCTCCTGAATGCCTGCTCTCTGTGTGGAGGGAAAAAAGCGGAGCGCGTGCCGCTGCTGAGAGGCTTCACCTGCTCAGGTAATCTACCCGTGTGAGCCAATCAGGTGCTTTGACGCTGCACTAGGGGCCGCGTGGACGCTGTGAAGCGGCACGAGCCAAACCAAAACCCTCCAATTTATCAGAAACAAAGAGTGATCCGGATCAGAGAAAGAGGTGATGGTGTGCACGAGGAGGAGGAGGAGGAGGAGGAGGAGGCGGGAAACACTCCTCAATTATCCCTCTGCGTGAAGATAGGTGGCGCGTGGTGCTAGAAGGTCTCGCGCCTGTTTATGTTGCAGGCAAAAAAAACGGTGACAGGCTCTGGCGGGAGGCGTCACACAAACCGCTCTGACACCGGATCAGTCCCGACCTGCCCGCCCGGACCGACACTCCCCTCCCGGCCGCGGCGCTGCTCCAACACCGGGACTCAGCGGGACTCAGCGGGACTCACCGGGACACCGTCCAGAATTTTTTTATATTGTAGGGAGGGGGTGCTCGCGCTGCAGCAGCACTTTTTTCTCGCTCGCTGCTTCTCTCCTTCAGCGGGAGGAGACACGGACTCGCTCCGGTAGGTAGGTACCCTGTCTCCTCACCTTCTTTTCTCTCAGCAGCCAATCAAAGCGCGCCGTTCACCTGCGCTGCTCTACCTGCGTGGCCAGGTGAGAGGAGAGAGGTGCGCGCTCCCGCTCGCTCCGCGGCGCTCCAGGTGTTGGATGGATGGAGAGAGGGATGGGGAGAATGAGAGAGTGTTTTCTGGACCGAACGCGTGTGTGTGTGTGCGTGTGTGTGTGTGTGTGTGTGCGCGTGTGTGCGCGCGCGCGTGTGTGTGTGTGTGTGTGTGTGCGTGTCGGAGGGGGGGGGGATTTCTGCTATTCTCCAGAGATGATGACGGGTGGAGAGAGGCGGGCAGGCCGCAGAGGAGGACGTCTGTCCCCGCGTCCTGCTGCCGCCGCTCCCCGCTCAGACATCCAGAGCCGCCGGAGGAATTAACCCGGGGTTCGGGCTCCTGCAGCGGGTCCGGGTGTGGACACATGCTGCGCATTTGTCCCACAAATGCGGACAATGACGAAATGTGCAGCAGCTGAAGAGAAATATTGAACTAAGTGGAAATGACTTGTATTTGAACGTGAGCAGATCTTTAGGCAGCAGGTGGCCGCTTCTCTAACACCACCAGAGAAGAGGAAGATGATAAGGATGATGAGGAGGATGGTGGAAATGTCTGCATCATGTCTTTCTCGGGGTTTATTGACCGTGCGCACACATTACACAACTGCAGGCCTGAATTTCCACCGCAGCTTATATAACCACACATTTCCCCTCACATCCAGGGCTCTGTCACCGATACGCTCCCGATAAACGTATTGATGAGCGATTGATGACCGGCGAGGCCACTCGGGGGAACTTCGCGACATTTCCACGCGCAGAAAAACGCAGACTCGCACGCAGACCGTGTGCGGAAAACGGACGCGTCGGTCACAAGTGACCCGAGGAGCGAATCAACAAGTTCACGGCGCAGGGTTAGTTTGGTGTCGTTGAAGGTGGAGGAGGTGGAGGAGGCTCCATCGGGAGGAGGAACGCTCTGAAGGGTGTGTGCGCTTTTTGATGTGTGTGTTTTGTGCTGTGTGTGTCCGCCCTCCTCCTCCTCCTCTGTCAGACCAGCAGAGACGCTCCTCACATCAGAGATCAGGCGGACGGGGACGCGGGGCGGCGGGTGCGCTCGGTGCACGCTCTCCAACAAAACAAACAAACTAAAACCCAAAAAAGAAACTCCGGAGACTTTTTATTAAATTGGATTTTATGCTTCATAACTTTCCCCAAAGTGCTGAGTAAAGTGAGGTCCGCGTAGAGGATCTGGTTCTGGGATTTACTTTGTGTGTGCTGGTTGTCAGGCAGCGGGGAGGAGCAGCGGAGCGGAGCCGGATCGAGGAGCCCATGCGGACAGGACTGACTTATCAATGAAGCAGGAGATCATGGCGGAGGGTCCCCGCTGCAAGAGGCGAAAACAGGCCAACCCCCGGAGGAAGAACGGTAAGCGAGCACACACAGGAACACACAAAGTCCCGCAACAACTCCCGCAAACTCCACCGCACTGTGGCGTCCCCGCCCGCCTGGCCCGGGCCGGGAGGTCCCTGTCTGTCTCCGTGTCCCCGGGACGCGACAAAAGACACAAAAAGTTTTATAACGGAACCGTGGGGGGGTGGGGGGGTGGGGGAGACTGTGTGAAGCCTGCGGGTGTCGGTGTGTGATGGAGCGGAGCGGGACCCGCCGGGACCCGCCGGGCGGAGGAGGTCTGAGTTCAGTCTCAAAGCAGGAAAAACCGTTATATCCGAGGTGCAGCTCCGCGTGAAAACCTGTGGCTCGTTCTCCCTCTGTCCTGCCTGCATGTAAACCATGAAGGTCTGAAGTGGGTCCCCGCAGACACGGTCCGAGCTGCTCCGAGCTGCTCCTCCCGGCGCGGTTTCATCACTTTGTCGCCGCTTTTTGTCACTTTTTGTCCCCGCTTTTCTGTCCCCGAGGCGCGTGTGTGTAGGCTTTCAAAGTGTCACCGAGAGCCGCGTGCCCCAACAAGACACACGTCCATTAGAGGAAAAGGCTTCATTTTGTCTCCAGGATGAGACAGAATGAGCTGTTTTTAAAAATGTCTCCCAGTCCGGAGGGAAGACTGTCCTCCTCGTTATTATCTGCGTCCTCACTGGGACAAATTAAAGTTGAAGCCGAAGATTTTCTGCAGGTTTAGGCTCAGTTCCGTTTGTGTAAATTGTGTTAATGTCCGTGTGTTTGTGTGTTTGTGTCCACGGGAGCTGGGGTGAAGGTGGAAGTCGTTTTTCATCACAAACTAAAAAACCACGAACTCAACCAACATCCGTTTTTTTGTTTTGTTTTTTTTTTACTTTATGGCTTCGGTGACAAAACCGGCGAATTTGGTTCAGTGTCATTTAATTTACATTTTATCATTTGCTGTCAGCTCAGACTTTTTTTTCTCGTTGCGAACTCCCTTTAAAAAAACTCCTGTTTTCTGCTCTTTGTGTCGCAGGCTGAGGAGCCGTGTCCCCTCCGCAGCTGCTCCATGAATAATGAAGCCGCTTCTATTTCATATGATTATTTTTATTTCTCTTTGTCAGCTCTGTAAATACACAACTCACAGACTCGCGTTAATTCTCCAGTTAACTGAGCAACAATAAAAGCTCCTCCGATGACACTAAAATAACTTTTAAGGCCTCATTAACGCTCGGTTTTCGTGCTGATTTAAAGGCACAATCCGTCATTAAATGCAAACAAAAGAGGCAGCGTCAGAATTTAAAGCAGGACCCGAAGCCGCAGGACGATTGACAGAGACTGAATCTGAGTTTTCAACGTTTTCTCGGGATTTTGAAAGGGACTGTTACAGCAGAAAGACCGTTTAAAAAACAGGCTGATATTTTTATTCATGAGAAGTTTTACAAAAATAAATCACAATTGTCCTACAGACATCGAATTCCCGTGAAGATTCCAGCCACTGAGAAGGTGAAAAACGCCGAAATGCAAATAAAACTGCATTTCGGCGTTTTTTCTCCAGAACGCAGATTAAATCTAATCTCCTCCGTGTCATTGAGTTTTGTGACGACGTTTCCTCCTGTCGTCGCTTCATGTCGTTGTGGTTTTTCCTTTTCTCGGGATGCGGCTCCGTCTTCTCCTCTCAGGGGTCCTGGGGGGTTGTGGATGGGGGTGAGGAAGGAGGGAGGGAGCGGGGTGAGGGGGGTCAGATTAGGGCCTGGTGTAACAGGATCTCCGCAGACTGAACTGCCTCCTCCACCTCTGGGTGCCTGTCCGTCACCTCCAGCTGCGAGGCTGCAGCTGTTTTTTTTTTTTAATTCTCCGTTTACTGCACCAAGTTTGTTGCTAATGTTTGAATCTTTTTGTTCATCTCACCCACCGACGTCCACGTCTTTACAAACGTAGGTTAAAAGTCTCAGAAGTGTATTTTAAATTGATCCCAGTCTTCAAAGGCGGAATTTTGGGAAAAGTGTCCGATATTTTATTTCAACGGGCCGGTGTCTGTCCCCGAGGTTCCTCCCTTTTTATTTCCGTTAAAGTGTGATGTTAGAGGGTGTCGTACGTCGTGCGACTGTATGATCGTAAAACCCTCTCGAACACGTCTCTAACTGAGGCCTGTACGAACAAAATCAGCATTTTTCGTCCAGACTTGAAGAAAGTCGGAGGAAAAGAGGAGCGACGAGTCTCTCAACCCTGACAGACTGGACCTCGGTTGTTAGTGCGGATCATTTTCAAATCCTGACATTGGCGTGGGCCGATTATTTCCACACATACCTGACAAGATTGGGGGAGAAAAAGACAGAGTCACATCGTGCCTGTGCCTTTTTAGATCTGGACCTATTCTGACTTTTTGAGAATAAAAACTAAAGAGTCTTCCTTCAGGAGAGACCGGGATCAGGATTCTGATCAAAAAGGTTCAAGTACAGGAACCGGTTGATTGAGTCACTTTGGGGCTTGTGGGGCTCAGATGTTAGAGACAGCGTTCAGCGGGCTGAGATTCCCTCACAGAAACGTTCCCTCTCAGAGTCTGGCGGACGTTTTCTCCGACATGCCGTCGAGCGTCGCAGGTTTGTCTGGTTTCCCTGCAGCGGTGTCAGGCCGCCTGCTGTACCATTCATGCCACATGTCTCACAGCCGTGTCATTGTCCACTGAGAGACCGACGCTCTGCTGCCGTTTACCGTCTCCGTGTTTACAACCTGCTCTCGCACAGAAACAGTCTGAATCTGACTTTTTCACGTCGCTGACGACCCGTGAGCACTTTAAATGATCCGTCAGAAAACGCGGCCTTGGTTGAAAGTCTGCTGACGATACATGTTTAACGGACATAAACTGACACGAGTCTCTGTGTCTCTGACGGGTCTAAGAACCTGCGCTGCAGAAAAAAGCATTTGTAAATTACTCTGATGAGAGAAATACGTCACTAAACTTGAAGATTTGTGGGCCTTTCTAAATATTGTACACATATTTATTTTGGAACAGTCGGCCTTAGTTAGAAATTGGAGCTGATGGGGCAGAGGAGAGAGAGTGGGGATGACACGCAACTGTACTCGAACCAAGGACACTGGACTACACGGTCAGGGTCCCGAACCTTTGAACCGCCAGGACACGGCCAGGTGACACTGTCGTCACTCGGTGCGTTTTGAAGCCTGCCCTGCAGAAAGGAGCGTTTTGTCGAGCTGCGTGGTCTGCATCCTAGACCCCTGGGACACTGGGACGTCCCACAGACGTCTGAACTCATGTAATTTACAACCAATCGGAAAAACCCTTTGCGGTGTGTAATGCAGTCCAGTACAAGAACCTCAGCAGTAGACACGTAGCTGAATTAGCAGCTCTCAGAAGGTCGGAGAAAAACTGGCTTCGTAAAAGTAGATTGTATGGCAGAGCTGTTGTTCTGGATTACGTGAGAGCCTGTAGGGTACCTCGTCATGTGGCCAAGGAGGGTATGATTAACACAGATGAGTATGTACGGACATTTTTGCCCTTCCTAGAAAGCATGCAGACAGGAAACGAACCGACGGCTTTTAGACGACACGGTGATGGCCTTTAACCGCCAGGACTCTCCGCGGTGATCCATAGGTGACTCGCATTCGGTGTGTTTTATAGAGGACGGACCGGGGACGTTTTGATCAGGCACAGATAAGGAGCTTGCCCCGGACAGTAACGGTGTGTGGTGACGGCTGCAGCACTCAGACCAGACCACTTGTTGGTCTTCTCCTTTCACCTGCTCGGGATATTTTTACATATTCGGCAGCCGGTGTCTGTCGGACGGTGTCAGTCACAGCTGCCTCCGCTGTTTTTTTTCCGTCTGAAACTCGGTTATCTTGTGCAGGTTTTGTGCTCGTTTAAACCAAAACCACACCTCTGTGTTAGGTGGGAGTGTTCAGGCGTGAACATTTGTAATGCCACCGTGACTCAACTCGGTTTCTGGGGATTTTGCTGCAGATTTTCCACCAGAATCCAGAGATGATTGTTTAGTTTCCAGGGAGTTGTCAGATTTGAATTCAGTATCGATGAAAAGATTCATATCTGCTCTTTGGCCCGTTTCCGTGTTAACAAACACTTTTGAAGTCTCTGCGTCGCCCTCGTTCCGCGAAGACTCGAAATATCTTTTATCGCTTTACCTTGAACTTTACCTCGCGAGGACCCGCCGGTTGTCCCCGTATGCAGGGCGTGTCCCGCAGTGTTGTGCGAGATCAGGTTTCGCGTCCCTATAACGCACAAACGCAAACGCGCTCAGAGCGTCTTCCGATGCCACCGCTGTACTCTGTCGCTGTCATTCTCACTGACCCGAATGCCTTTCATATCTGCTCCGCCATGTTTCACCCCCCCTCTGTAAACACCTCCCCGAGGGCAGAACAAAGAAAAGCGGCTCCTCTCTCCTCCTTCTTAATCACAATTCAGACCCTCTCACCGCCGCCGGGGCCGCGCGGCTCGGCTCGCCGCGGCGTCGTCCCGGATGAAAAGAGCTCGAGAAAAAAGGTGGAGGAGAGAGAAAAAAGAAAGGAGAGAAAAGTGAGGGAGGAGGAGGAGGAGGAGGAGGAGGGGAAGTGGAGGAAAAGGGCAAAAGAAAGAGAAAGAGAGAGAGGTTGATGAAAGAAAGGAAGACGTAAGGTGGAGCGAAGGTGTGTGTTGTGTATGTGCCCTATATAGACCCCCCCGCCCCCGCCCCCCACTAATGGACGGATAGAGTTACGGGATGGAGGGAAGCCACTTCTGGACCATTCACAGCTGAATGACAGAGCTGACGGCCGAGAGACATTAAGGAAAACTTAGAGAGAGAGAGTGACGACCAGCTGCTGCATGAGGCATCTTGAGGAAATATTTCTCCCTTAAAACGTCGTCGCAGATGAAAAAAGACCAAGAAATCGGGTTTCTATTGCATAGACATCCTCATTAAGACTCAAGAGGACCAAGAGTCCAGCAAAATATTTCAAGGCATTTTTTTCTTTGGATAATTAAAAGTTGTTTTGTAGCCTGGTTTGTCTCTTTGACTGACTCTAGTCATTTCGAGATCATGTCTAGAATAATTCTGAGGGAAGAGCAAGTGAATGATTTTGACGTTTCTTTCATTTTTGGTTTTGCTTTCAAGTGGTTTTGAGATTTTTTTCAGTTTCTTTTTGTCATATTTTAGAGATTTTTCTTGATTCTAGCAGTTGAGAGATTTCCTTTTCTTATATCTTTGTCTGTAACGGTTTACGGATTTTTGTTTTTCGGTTTCTTGCTTTACGAACTTCCAGATTGTTTCCGTCTTCTCGACTCTAGAGGTTTTGAGATTTTTGTTTCTTTGTTTGTTTTCTCAACTTGTGGTTTCACAAATTTCTAGAACAATTCTCGAATGAAGAAGAAGTGAAGGACACATTTTTTGGTTTTGAGATTTTTTCGGTTTCTTCATTTTAGGCGGTTCCGGAATTAGTTTTTTTTCGTTTTTGCAGTTGTAGCGGTTTTGAGATTTTTTCGGTTTCCTGATGACAAAGATAAAAGTTCACAGGATTCGCAAACGCCAGCTTCCACGCAGTGTTTTTCCATGTTCAGCCTGGAGGGGGCCCCTGGTGGCCCCTGGTGGCCCCGGGGCCCCTCACTGGTGCCGCTGCTGTACCGTCAGGCAGCTTTGTGTTGGAGTTCAGCTGCTTCTTAACAGGTCAAGAATCAAGTTGAAAATGCACCATGTGATATGAATTCCTAATTTTTCTCCTCCCTCCCTCCCAGAGCTGTTTTATTGTTAAGAAAAGCAGATTATCTTTATTCCCCCCCCCCACCCACACACACACACACACACACACACACACACACACACCCCTCCTCAGCCCCCCATCCAGGATTTAGGCAGATTTACTTCACCAAACACCTCTGGTTGGACAGTGGAGGAGGAGCCGGGGCCCCGCATTCGGAAGAAGGGGCCCTTTGTTCAGGGAGGTGCAGCAGATAAAGCTGCAGCAGGCAGAGACACATTATATTAACAACAGGAAGTAGTCTGGTTAATACCCCCCAACCACCAACCCACCCCGCCAAAATAAAACACACACATACTGACAACACGGACGCTGTCCGCGGTCCCGGGGCCTCCAGAGAGTGACGTCATGGTGGCATCACAGTCACATGACCAGAATAAATGTCGTCCATTCTAGAAGTTTCCAGATTTTCTATTCTCATCGTTCTAGTGGTTTTGAGATGTTTCTTCTCCGGTTTTAAGATTTCTTCCATTTTCTCAATTTTAGACATTTTCAGGTTTTTTTTTCATGACGAGTAGTTTCACAAATTTCGTCGTCTGAGATTTATGTTCTGGCCTCTGGTGGTTTAAGGATCATTTCTGGAGTAATTTTTGAAAGCGAAGAGTAGCTTTGGATGATGCTTTGTTTCCTCACATCTCATCATTTCTGGATTTTTTTTTTAATTCTAGTGGTTTTAAGCACAACTTTTTATTTTCTTCTTTCTATCGGTGTCAGGTTTTTTGCATTATTTTAGATTTAGATTTTTTTTTTTTCTTGATTCTAGTGATTTTAGGATTTTTCATTTCTATTGATTCTAGCACGTTCGATTTTTTGTATTTTCTAGACTCAAGTGTTTTGGTCTTTTTTTTTTAAAATTCACTCAAAATAATTTTTATTTTTCTGACTCTCAAGCTTTCGACATTTTTCATTTGCTTGACTCTGGTGGAGTCAATTTTTTTTCGAACTTTTAATTCTTGTGTTTTTTAGATTTCTTGAATTTTTTTTGACTCCAGCGTTTTTAGTTAGTTTAGTATTTCATCGTCCTGCAGGCTGAAGACTGTGACTTGTTGACGTGTGTGTCCCGTTTGTCTATACGGCTATAGATTTGTTAAAGACCCCTGCCCCCCCCAGACCCGACCCCCACAGTCCTGCCTCTTTAAGCTCTTGTTCATTAAGCCGTAACACACACACACACACACACACACACCTGTCTGTCAGCCTCCTACACCTCTGCAGCTTTATTCCTCCTCTAATATCTGTCACCGAGGGAGGGGGGACTGCGCTCTTCTTCTTCTGCTTATATTCTTCTTCTTCTTCTTCTGCTCACACAAAGCTCATCTCTGTGCCGCCAACAACAAAAACTCCTTAGACATCTCCTACGCCTCCCATGATGCATCTGTGCAGTGGAATGGTGTTGGTGTAAAACTGCTCTGGTGTTTGTGATGTTTCAAGGTGACTGACGTGCGTGTATTGTCGACCCCCCCCGTTCTTCATGTTGCCATGTGCACATTTTCTTCATGAGTGAGCTCAGAGCCGCCCGGTGACATTTTGTCGCCGTTAGCCTAAACAGACCAGACTCACCAAGGTCAGAGCGGAGGTACGTCACTGCAGAGACAACAGAGGGCTGATAGACGAGCGGGAGGACGTTCACTGCTGATAACTGCTTTATAAACACTGTTACAAAAGCATTTATAACTAAAACTACAAAGAAGACTGACAGACAACTGTTAAACTGGCTGAGATACCAGGATAACAACACGGGAGAAGAATGCTGATAAAATAACACGATTAATGAATAAAAGTCGACTGACGGAGCAGACGGTAAAAGACCTTTTGGTAAACGTGAGTTTTTAGCAGTGATTTAAAAGATGTGACTGATTGAACCCGAGATGCTCGGAGCAGCTAATTTATGGAGAACTGAATAAAGGGACAAAAATGAGAAGCGATGAAAACAGTTAAAAACGATGAGTCAGACCTTCCTGGTCACTTTCTAATGACGAGCCAGAGTCAAATATCACTCCTTCATTTCCGATTCAGTCGTAACTTTTTTTACTGCAATTTTTTCAAATACACTTTATCATAGGTTTCTGAACATTTTAGGACAGAAATATTTTTTTAAGTTCTTTAGACTTAATGCATTTTTAAAACTTTCTCCATTACATTTGCACCACACTTCTTCACTATTCTTTCTGAGTATTGTTTCTGTTTTTTGAGTTTCGGACCTTTTCCTTTTCCGTAGTGTGACTGTGGCCTTGTATCATCTGCTCTTAGTGCAAAACGATCCACTTTTCTGAAGTCTCCCCGATGTTAGATCGGGTGTGAAAATACCGTGAACACACTGACTGTGAAATGTCCGAGGGTGTTTTTAACCCTGACCGGACTGGGTCAGATCAGAGGCCAGATCAGAGAAATAAACCTGGTCAGGTTCAGTGTGAATCTGTGCAGTCACGCTTGTTCTCAATGGCCCCTCCCTCATAAAAACTATTCGTTTGATTGGCCGAGCTCCTGCGGCAAGGTCAGCCACACATGGAACAATCAATAACGGATGGCTGAATTAAGGTGTCATGACATCTGTGTGTCCAGACCGCCAGCGTACGGCCGAATGACTCGACACCCCCTGACCGACCCCCCGTACCTCTGTCCTACAGCTCCAGGCCCAGCCCACCTCTGTTGCTCTGTTTAAAATCAGTTTAAAATCAATCAAACCCCAGTTCCTCTGTCTTTGGCTCAGAACGGACAGACGCTGGGTGTGTTCTCCCAGCTGTCACTGAACCTCTCATGGCAGCAGTGAACAGGTACAGGTGTGTTTGTGCAGCTACCTCTTGATGTTGCATTCAGGGAGGCTCAGACATCTGAGATTTCAGAGTTGGCGGCTGCATCAGTTAGTAACAATCCATGAACGTGGACTCGGTGAAAAGAATCATGGGCATTTGGTCGTTTCTGAGGGTCGTTGAAGGTCATCGAGTCACAATGAAATCTCTTGTAAAGTTGTTGCTGTTGCAAACCGGAGCTGATTCCTCTTCTTCCTGAAATATGTCAACAACCTAGAAAACTAGGTAAAGTTCAGGTGTATCAGTTGACACTGAGCTGATACCAGCTGGATCGAAGGTGTAGGAAAACAGAAGGACGGCTCAGAAACGTGGCATCACAGTCAAAAAATGAACCGTCACTGTCTTCATACTTAAAATGCCTGTCATCATGACAATAACTACAACACCTAGAGATTGAACAATATCCTACAAATGCATCACTTTCATCAAAAGAAGACTCAAAATTTAACCGTCATCAAAGAAAATGATGCAAAAAGGTGTCAACCTTGTAGAAAAGATTTGAAGTTTCTAAGAATGAAGTTCGCCGTGTTATCGTTATTTTCAACAGTGACTCAAAAATACATCGACGTTATTTCAAACGATACAAAAACACATCGTCATCATAGAAAAGAGCTGAAGTCAAAAACTGGATCATCAAAATGACAAATGAGAAAACTGCATCTCTGTATGGTCCACAAGACTGAAAAACTCACCCTCTGCACATCTTGAAAAAGCTGAATCTGGGCCAGAGTTTGCTCATGTTTGTCCTCAACACTTGGCCGCTTCGCTCCGATGTATTTTCTTTTTGTATACGTCTGGTTTTAAACTGCACTGAAATGGTTCTCCGTGAGAAACAGTTGATAAGTGTTGATGAGTTACCATAACTTTCTCTAAGTCCTCTCTGTCCGTCAGAGTTTGTGTCTTGTGGAGGAGCTCAGATACTTTCACCTTTTTCCGTCCACTCGGACTCTCGGTCCTCTCAGTGAAAACCTCCTCAGGCCAGATCAGATCAGCAGGGTTTCAGGCCGCGTTGAAAGGACACCACTTCCTGGTCACAGATCTACCAATTAAAGTAATGAGGCTGAGCAGCGCTGCTCGGTGCGACCCGGCCGCCTCGGGGGGAAGTCCTGCTCAACTGACCTCTGGGTCTGAGGTATCTGAGCTGACACTCCTGTCAAAGCTGCTCCACAGAGTCCGGTCTGAGGGAAACTTCTTCACCTCTGCAGCCTCGGTGAGTCCGCCGAGCCGCAGCGTGACCATGAACACACCATTACGAGCACCGGACACGAAGTGGAAACAAAACACCAGAAACTGACGAGTCCTGAATGACGAGCTTGTTCAAAATGATCAGTTAGAAAACAAAGAGACAGGTTCACTTCAAGTACTCACAGTACAGCACAGATGTCAGACAGTCTACAGACAGCTCCGAAAATGTAAACTGCAAAAGTAGATATCAATAAATAAGTGCGGAGGTTCCTTCTTGTATCCCAACCTCTACGAAAAAAGGCAGAAAGAACAGCTTTTCACAAAGTAAATATGAAATAACACAATGAACTTATATTAAACAAGTTACACAAACACAAAATTACAAAAAAATATCCAAACAAGTGATAAAAACGTCCAAAAAAGTCATAAAATCAAAAGATGTAGAAATATATAATACATTTATAAGTAACATATTTAAAAAATTATACAGTAAAATAAATAACGCAAAAATATGAAAATTAAAAGGAATGACTAAAAAAAAGAAATTAAAGTAAAACATTTTTGGAAAATATAATTGAAAAAATTGAAAAAATTAAGTAATAAATCTGTTTTGAAGTTTGAAAGTACTGGTGAAAGATAATAATGTCAGACTGCATCTTTAAGGAAAAAAAGTTCTCCTTGTGGACTTGAACGTAAAGCGTGTATGTTGTTCCTGTTGCAGTTGTTAAAATGGCCGATAAATACGCTGTCATTTTCACGAAAGCGTGGTTGTCTAAAAAATGTCACCTTCTTCAAAACAGACCCGAAATCGTCAGCGTCATCAAAAATAAAAAGTTTTTAAATTTGAAATGTTTTATGTGAAAGTTAAACTCTTTGGTCATGAACAGACAGATATCTAAACGTTTACATTTAAATCCAATCTGACCTTAAAGGTGGGAAACTGTCCTTATTGAGTCCTTAGAGTTCTCACCATCATCAGTTTTTTTGTATGTACAGTGACGAAGCGACGCTAGTGTGTGAGATCTTAACGTCGTGGCCGTCGACCATCGCGGCAACCCGGCCAGTTAGGGAAAAATTTGAGCAACCTGCGCGCCCTCCAAACAGGATACTCTGATTGGCTGTTTTCATGGGGCGGGGCAGGTGGGATGGGCGGGGCCTTGAATGATGTCATTCGTAGGGGCTGATGGACTCAAACACGCTCTAGCATTTCTGTCTGTCTTCTTTTAAACTCGTCTTATTGTCCTCACATGACAGCTGGAGGTTGATGAGGGTTTCGGCTGTCGACCGTCTATTATTGAGCTAAACGGGCGTGACGGCAGAGTTTTGTTAAACCGGGTATAAAGGAAAGAGGGACAACACTGTGTGTGTGTGTGTGTGTGTGTGTGTGTGTGTGTGTGTGTGTTCGCTTGACTCGTCTTTGCCTCAATGCTGCAAATACTCATAATGTCATTTTGCTGTCCCCAAAACATTCTCAAAAACCTACATTATATATCACAAAAATGTATACAAGTCATACCAGATGTAAAGAGAGAAGCTCTCTGTGGTACTGTAATTTTAAAAAATGATTCCAAAATACACTAGTATTGGCAAAAAAAAAAGGAAAACGTGCCAGCATCCTCAAAAAAAGATTCAAAATGTGCATCATCTTCAATAAAACAGACACAAACTATCTCATCATTTTATCAAAAGACTGAAAAAGGCACCAGCGTTGTATAAAATCCACTGTACAAAATTACTAAAGGACAATGTGCTGTTGTCAACAAATTGCTCAGAATTGCAAAGTAATTGTGTAAAGTGCCTCAAAATTCATGCAAAAGGATACAAAATATAATAATATAATATAAAATATAATAAAAATTAAAAATGGTTCATCTTCACCAAAATAGACACAAAACTGCATCATTGTCTCAAAAGGGTGAAACTGAGAAAGATGCAAAAGTGCATTGACAAGGTAGAAAACTGCTCAAAACTGCGTCATCATTGTTTAAAACGGCTTAGAAAGGATTCCTCGCTCTCAAAAGCGAGCTCATCATCGAACACTGGAAAAGTTCAGAGTCTATGAAGACTCAAAAATGTTTCACCATCTTTTTAAAAGACTGAAAACGGCAACAACACCACATTTTGGAGTCGTTTGTCTTGGAGGTTTTCAGTGGACAAACTCGTGATGTGGAAACCGTGTTTACATGATTAAAAACGGGTTTATAAAAGTCCAGATTAGTTTTTCTCAGACCCCCTCTTGTCTGGTCGACATCTCTGCTCGTTCAGATCTGCAGAGACCTTCCCATTGGTCCGGTCCCATAAAGCATTTTAATGATTTTCTTTCCTGTGTTGGTTCCCACGGCGATGGGCTTCATCAGTCGTCCACCTTTTAGCCGAGCGGCTGTGAGAAGTCTCGTGCGTCGCCTCTGAGCCGGCACAACCTTGTTTGCAGTGGGATTACCGGACTTTGGATTCGGGGGGGTGTGTAAAGGTAGCCATGGGGAGGACCCCCTGTAGGCCAGGAATGCCAGTCAGGTCAGGGGAGGAGAGCCGGGGGAGGCGGGGGGGACACTCGGGGATGGGGCAGGTGCCTTTGTGAGTCCTGTCAGCCATCAAAGAAGCAGGCAGCGCTGAAAAGGTTAGCAGAGGAGAATAATCCCCCCTCCCTAGCAAAACCACCTCCCCCCCAAATATCCTCTCAGCCTTCGGCCTGAACTGTGGCTGACGGACGCCTTATTCTCCTTTACTCTCCTTATTACAGCTGAAGAGATGTGGTTCAGGCAAATGTGTCAAAAATGCACCATCGTCCTCTAGATAAACACAGAAGTGCATCATTGTGGAAAAACCACTTAAACCTGCGCCACTGTGGTTGACGGATGCGTTGTCGCCACCAAAAGTGATTGAAAACTGCGCTGTCGTCAGGAAAAAACGCGTCATCTCGACTTACACATACATGCTTCGTGCATCATGGTAGAACCGATGATTTAGAAAGAAGGCGCCGAAATACGTCAATCTTTTTTTAAAAATGTGTCGTGTCGGTGAAAACACTCGAGTCAAAAATGCACTGATCTAAAAAAGCCGTCGTCTTGACAAAATCACACACAAAATGAATCGTCGTATAAAACGAATTTTTAAAAGACGCATCGTCAAATCATTGTCAAAAGCTCATTATCATAAAAATGCAGTTTAAAAGGACTCATAACGTGATGTCCAGACTTTCTGCTTCCTGGCAGCTGCAGGTAAAAGCTGCCGAGTCTGAATCAGGTGATCTCGGTGCAATCAAAGAGAAAGATGCTCAACTCGTACATGTTACATGACAACATGTTTTCTGTTTTCACTCTGGATGGTCTGGTCTTTATCCAGCGACGGAGTTTTTTTTTTATTGATTCTGATTGAGCTTTTATTCTGAAACAGTGACTGATACATGTAAACTGCATTAAATCCCGCTTCCTGTGGTTCTCCAGACTCGACCCCATCCCCGTCTGGGACTGCCCTCCTGCCCCTCCTGAGTTTGGGTGGCGATGTTGATAGTGGTGTTGGTGATGTGGGGGTGGGGTTGTACCTCAGTGGGGATGTTGAGGTTGGGGGGGGGGCAGTGTACAGGTTGCGTCATGGGACCCGAGGTGTCCCCTTTTGTGCAGCCTGTCAAACGTGGTTAACATGCGGCCATTTATCTCCTGAACCCCCCTGGGTGCACAATGGTCTGGGTGAGCCGGGGCCGACGGCAGGGGGAGGACGATGGTTGAGGCAGGGGCTTTAGTTGTCCCCCCTTCCCTCCTGTCTTTCTCCCACTCTCTCTTTCTCTCCCTCCATCTTGTTGTCTCTGAGCCCGGCCCCCCCGCCCCCCCCGGTCCTCCCCTCTTGGCTGCACACAGCCCCTCTGTCATTGTTGGTTTCATTATTTCCCCCCGGGCCGCTCCTCGCTGTGGTGCAGGCGTTATCTGACAAGGTGCTTCAGAATGTCGGCCGCCGCTGCCAGACAGATTGGACCTTGTGAATGTGTCAGAGCTGAACGCGCCCAGGAGCGCCGCCGCCAAAACAATGAGGTGGATTGTTGGTTCCCACCGACCCCCCCACCACCACCCACCCACCAACACACACACACACACCCTCACCCCGCTGCCGCTCTGTAGTTTGAAAAGTTACAATACCTGAGTTTTGTCTCTGATACCAACACAGTGGTTGGAGTACAGTCTGCGCAACTGTTCGTTTTGTGCAGTGAAGAAATAGGATTTCTGTCACATTATGGGTTAGTTCTCGATCTTATGGCTAAATTTTAAAACTAGAATTGCAAATAAAAATACAGCCCTAGTTCTTATTTAAGACACTTTTCCTCCAAGTTCAGCCTGACTCCCAGCATTTGGTGTCTTTGGAAACGTTTGGATCGTAGTTGTAGAGCTTTATTCTAAAAACCTAAAACCGCGATTAAAAGTCCAGTTGTAGATTTTTTGAGTAAAGTTCGCAGTAGATTTAGAATCCTATTTCTAGTTCCCCAGCCTAAAACCGATCATCCAAAACTAGCAGCGGAGTTGTAGTTCCGAGTTATTCGTGAGTTAAGATGAATTTGTCAAGCTATTTCTCCCAGAGTGAATCGATTTTTTTAGTTCTTAAACTAGAATTAGAGTTTGAATTCCAAAATCTGAAAGTGAAGTGCAAAGTTTCCACAGATCTCAAATCTATCAGTCTGCATTTTTTTTGAGGGGGGGGGGGTCTCAAATAATGCAGCACACATAAAATATTTCCATCTGATGAAATGGCGCAGCCATAAAAACAGGCTTTAATGAAAAGCTGCAACGACAGGATACACAGTACGTGTGATAGTGATAGTAAGTTAATGCAACCTGAAGGGAAATCTGAGGAAAATGGAGATTAAATGTGCAAAGAAGCAGCAGCAGAAGAAGAAGAACTGCCTTTGAATTCTGGCTGAAATAAAGACTTCCAATCGTCTCCAAATCTGCAGCGTGATGAGCTCAGTGTTTGTTTCTGACATTACCATTTTGAATAGTATTTCATTGTGTAGGCTAAGACAGCGAGCGCAGGCACAGCGGCTTGTACTCGGTGGTTTGCAGTGGTTCTAATGTGGCAGATAAAACCCCCAGCTTTGATATCGCCTGCTCCAATAAGCCCCTTCAGCCTGCCAGCACCTGCCAACGGGGAGGTATGCATTCATCTCCCCCTAACAGGATTATACTGCTCTGTAATTGATTCATTTGCAGTGAGGGGAGGTGACAGTGCTTTGGAAATGAGAGTTTAGGTAACAGGCGCCCCAGAATTCAGCCGACTCCATGTGTCAATTTTATTACATCAGTCCAGATGAACTTGAAAGGCCGGCTTTGTGTGCGCTCATTGGCTGTTTGTGCCTCGCTCAAAGGGACCAGATTCAATAGAGGTCATTGATGTGTGTGCGGTTCTTTCTTTTCTTTTCTTCTCTCACCGGTCACTGTGTGTTTATACTGCACTTTATGAGTCTGTATCAGTGTTGTGATGTGTCTGTGATCAGTTTTCAGTCGGTGGGAGCGATCGATGTGACGCCGATGAAGCATGTTAAAGTCTGGATCACTTCACACGTGGATTCAGATACTACAATGATGATGTGACAGGAAAACAGGCTTAAACGGGTCAATCAATACCTCGCTCTGATAATGCCCAAATCCAGTCAGTCAGTGTCAAACATGTAGGTTAAAGGGACACGCCATAAAAAGCATATTTTTATGGTTTCGTTCCACGGGGGGCATTTTGGCCCTGTGGAGCAGGAAAAGCACAGGTGGCGCTGAATACGTGGTGCACGGTGGTCTGTTCAGTTCAGACGAAGTCGTCCCAGCGTTCCCAGTAACAATTCAGCAAACGCTGCGTGAAGCGATAAGAGCACGGTGCACTTTAACACCTACAAACCGAAATGATCGGTGACTCCTAGCTAATAATTTGGACTGAGGTCCGTTGCGTGGTAAACATTAGTGTTTCCTGTGTTTATGAATGGGAGGCTCCATGCTAACGCCTAAGTGAACATCACGTTAAGTGATAATTAACTTTGCTAACAGGCTAGAGTAGGCTACACTGAGAGATAGTAGGCCAGTTCCATAGTAACAGCACCAATCAGACGGCGCTCAGCTCGTTGATCTTATGTATTATGTAAAATCGTCATCTGCAAAGTAGCTGTCAGATAAATGGAGAGCAGTAAAGAGTGCAACATCTCCCTCTGAAATGTGGTGGAGTGCAAGTAGAAAGTAGCATAAATCGAAATACTCGAGTAAAGTACAAGTACTTCAAAGCTGTACTTTAGTATCGTACTTCAGTAAGTGTACTTAGTTCCATTCCACCACTGATCTTGTAATATCTGTTAAAGACCCCAGTGAGGTGTAGCAGCTAAATGTTATACTGGGAGTAGTGGGAGTCTGTCCAGTTGTTGTGTAAACCAGTTCACCTGAAACTAATGGTCCCACCAGGCCCAACCCCCCCGTCCCTCCTCCAGACTTCTAATGAGCCTGGGAAAAGAAAGCCCCCCCTCTGGGGCAGAACTAGGTGACCCAGTGGACACAGCCTGCCCTGGGGTGTCGGTAGTGGCGGCGGCGGCGGCGGCGGTGGTGGTGGGGGGCGGGGTCATCACGTCGTCTCAGGAGCCTCCTTTGTCCTGGACGTCTGGCACGTTAGCTAAACTAAAATGTGAAGACAGTGATTTATGGCTCTGCTGAATGGAGCTTCAGCTGAAAGAAAAGCTGGAATAAAAACAGCAGAGACGTTTATTTCATCACAGAGTGAAGATGAACGAATAAAGAAGCTAATAAGATGGCTTCCTGTCCCCGTTTTCTGTCTCGGCTCCTAGTGGCTTGACGCGCCACAATCCTCTTTGGTCCCCGAAATCTGGGTTAAATGCAAATTGATCCAAGCGATACCAGACAATAATTACCATCTGACTTATGTATACGTGCAGCAGACCAGAAGAGAATTCAATAAGACCTGGATATATCTGCACTGTAGCCCCCATTCAAGCCAATGGACAGCAGTCATTATTTCAACAACAGTACAAAGTTGCTCATGGTGTTTTAACCTTACACTGACAGAGCAGTACGAGTCAGGATGAGGGTTTTCTTTAAATTAATCCCCTGTCAGACAGTGGAGCTGTAACATTCCTGGCTTCATCTGTCTGTGAAAGAAATGGATTTGTATCTCTGTTATGTAAAAGTTCCTAACTTCTCTATTCGAAACGACTGGACTGTTACGGAGAAAGATAGTGGCAGCACTGTTCTCTGTTTTCTCTCGGGCTGCAACACTTGAATGGATTTTAAGACTTATTTTTCTGTTAAAATCTAAATTATTAACCACTGTGATCACGAGGGGAAAGTTGCCTTTCCTCTCAGTAGATTTAAACCCATTTTCAGACAGAATCTGTAACATTTCTGGCTTCATTTTTCTGTTAAAGCCACGTTTTGTGTGAGATTTAGACAAAAGTGTACATTATGTAAATGTTATGTCATTTCTATATTTATTAGAGATTAATATGAGGATTGTTACAGATACAGATACTGCAGTGGGAGCCCTGCTGTGACTATTACAGCTCTTTCCACGACTGTCCTTCATTTTGAGTCGGGAAATTTTATGAAATGGAGACGCAGGATCGTAATTACAACTGGGGATTTCGAGGTCATGTTACAGAAGTGAATATCTTTACATTTGACTGTTTTGGGGGCGAAAACTAAATAAATGAAGAATAAAGGGACTGAGTATTCTGTAACAGAATTAGGGCTTCAACTACTGCAAAATTTAAATTCTCAGAAAATTCTGCAGAGTTTGGTTGGTGGCTCGTCAACATTTCATAGATGTGTGGAGTTCCTCTCAGGGAATATGACTGAGGACCTTAATTTATCAGTCCTGGTTGTTAAAGCCCTCTGGACAATTATTACATTTACTTCACCACAGCGGCTAAAGATCAAAATAAACTATTATCTGTGTTAGATTTGGTTCTCTGAACAGTAGCGTTACATCCCAACGGAGCTGCTGGCCGGCCAACGCCCTTTTCTATCTAAAGTCTGTGAGTGGTTCCTGTCCGTAGAATCAGCTTCAAGTGTAAATGCTGCACAAAGGATCCTTTTTAAGGCTGCAAATAACGATTATTTTTTGTCATCGATTAATCTGCTGATTATTTTCTCGCTTAACCAACTAACTGCTACCTGTGTACCTTGCTTCCAGTAATAAAATACCTTCAGTAAACTTTAAAATGACTTTGACTTGTGTTTTCAGTTGGACTTTAAACTAATTGCCCCCATGAGTCAGGTGAATGACAGTGGTCAATCAGGGACCCTGCTGTCTTTGTATTTACTGAAAACGATCCCTGTTCATTTGCACTAATTTTTCTTTGTCTTCTTCTCCCCTTTTTCTGGTGCGGCTCTTCTGCTTCGCCTCGACCTGAAACAACTCGATGCAGGTAAGGAACAACACTTGATAAAAAACAGTCACACATACAGCGTTTCCTCTTTTCTCTGTCGACACTGAGCTGAAGTGTCCTTGAGACTGAGTTCCCTTTGCTGGCTGCTGTAATCTGCTGACACTTTGTTTCACAGGGTTTTGTTGACCTTGTCACCACACTGTTGCTTCTTCTTCCATTTCTGAGAACACACACTTGAAAAAAAAACACACACACCTTCCCCTTAAGCCCTCACACTCTCTTATTTCCTTCTCCTCTGTCACACTTCCCACTTCTCTTCTCTAACGTCGCCTACTTTTACCTTCTTCACTGAAATTCTTTGGAACCTTGTGTTGGTTGCTGTTGGTCCAAAACTTTCGGGACAGCAAAGTGTCAACTTTTCAGGAAGTAAGAGAAACAGTTTTGTGCTTAGAGTGAACTCGTTTAAGAAACGATGAGATGAGGTGGTCCTTTATTAGTCCCGCAGCAGGGACGTCTGCAGTGTTATAGCAGCAAAGGGGACAGCGCAATAGCGAGAACATCAGTAAAAAAAAAAGCAAATGGAAGTAATTAACAAAATAAGTAAAATAAATGAGTAAACAGACTCAACTGTTGAATTCACATTATTGCACATACAGAATATTGATTCTGCAGAAGAGTGGATTTGTCAGTTTTGGTGAGAGTTGTCTGGGAGCAGTGTTGATTGTAAAGTCTGACAGCAGCAGGAAGGAAGGACCTTCGGTGTCTCTCCTTCACACACCGCGGGTGAAGCAGCCTGTCCCTGAAGGAGTGTCCTGCATGGGGTGGGACATGTTCCCCATCAGGGCTGAGAGCTTACCCTTCATTCTCCTTTCTCCCACCACCTCCGCTGGTCCCAGAACAGAACTGGCCTTCTTAACCAGTCTGCTAAGTCTCATTCTGTCAGCAGTCAAGACGCTGCTACCCCAGCAGACCAGTCCATAGAAGATGGCTGATGCCACCACAGAGTCAAGGTCCTCAGGAGTGCCCCCTGCGGTCCAAATGACCTGAGTCTCCTCAGCAGATAGAGTCTGCTCTGGCCTTTCTTATATAGTGTGTTTGTATTGTCAGACCAGTCCAGTTTAGTCTTCAGGTGAACACACAGGTACTTAGAGATTTCACCATCTCAATGTCCATTTCCTGGATGTTAACTGGAGAGCCACTTTTGGTCCCCCACAGGCCAGCAGTAGGGTTCCTTGTAGCCAGAGATGGTTTTAAGGCCCCTCCAGACTCCACTGACGTTGTTCTGCAGCACCTGCAGAATATCTGCCGCTGTCGCGATAACATGAGAGTTCTCAAGGTAGCTAGAACAGCCCCATGCTAACAGCTAACAGTTCAGTGTCCCTACTGCGGAGTTTTTCTTTAATAGTGATATGCCCAGAGTTACACCGACTATCATTAACAAGTACTGCCGGCTCTATTCCCTTCCTCTTACCGCTCTCCTTTGTCCTGACTGCCCACATCATCTGAGAGCTGTCGAATGCAGCGTCCGTGTCCAGAGTTAGCAAACTTAGCCATGTCTCCGTAGACACGACAATGCTGAGTTCTAGAGCTCTGTTGAAATGTTGGCAGCAGAAGACTGAAAAAATACCCAAACTGTTGGTATGTTGGGAACATGTTTGGCACCTGGATGGTGTAACAGGCTTTGACGTTACTAGAGCCGCAACGATTAGTTGATTGATCGAATATTCGATCAACAGAAAGTTCTTTCGCAGCTGTTTTCTAAGCAAAAAAGCCAAACATATGCTGTTTCCATCTTCTCAAATGTGAGGGTTTGATGCTTGTCTTTGCTGTACTTGACAATATAGCGAATATGTTTGGGTTCTGGAGTGTTGGTTGGACAAAACAAGACATCTGAAGATGTCACCTTGGACTGAGGGACATTATAACTGATTTGTCACTGTTTTCTGAGGTGTATTAAACGAAATGATTCATCAGGAAAATAATCAGCAGATGAACCCACAATGGAAATCATCGTTAAACCTGACATAGGCCTTTTTTGAACCATCAGTGGCAACTCAAATTGGAGAAAATCTTGTTTCTCTTGATTTTTGGGATCATATGTCATTATTTTATAATTTTCTAAGGTGTATGATACTGTCCATCTTTACATGCAGTTTCTGGTTTCACTTTATTTCAGTACCCTGTAAAAATCAACTTACAAAGATTTAAAACTTGCCTCAGTTTATCAGAGCTTCTATATGCCAGATTTCTTTGTTGTCACATTACGATGGGATCCAGACTTCAGATCAGTCTGCCTTGGTCTGTTTTCCCTGGTTTGGTTAATGCTTCAGCATACAATGACATTCATACAATAGTGTTCCTCCAGCTCTGTATCAACATTTTTTGTTTGTCTCTTTCCTGTTTAAACGTAACAATGTCCCCGTGCACAAAGCAGCCCCATAAAGAAATGGTTTTCCAAGTTTTGCATGCAAGAACTTGACTGACCTGCACAGAACCCTGACTTGAACCCATCCGACACGAGCCAGACCTCGTCATCGACATCACTGTTTGACCTCACTGATGCTCCAGTGTCTCTGAGAGGGATCAGATCCCTGCAGCGGGTTCAACATCTTCTGGAAAGACTGAAACCATAAGAGTGGAGGCTGTTAGAGCAGCTGTCCACATACTTTTGGCCACGTAGTGGATCTTTCAAGCCTTCTTAAGTTAATATTCAAACTGAGTGGAAAGCAGCGGCTGACAAGAGGGCTGGAAAACTCAAAGAGCAAACATTCTCTTAATGGAAATCACACGTTCGCTGTTGTGCTTAGTTGGAATAGCAGCTCAAGTGGAGGTGCGGATCGTAGCGCGAGACCAGGTGTAAGACCTGAAAAGAGCTATTCAGACCCAGTACTTAGGTAAAAGTAACAATACCACACCACAATAATACTCCATTACAAGTCAAAATTAGTCTGGAATAATTGTGAGTAGTCAAACAAATTTGATTTGAATCAAAAACGACCAAGGTTAGTTACAGACGTTTTTGATTTACATCTGTGGATAGTTTTGTCTGATGCAGTGCAGAACAGTTTATATACTGAACAGATTATGAACTTGATTATTTCATTTGTAATTTTACATACATTAGTCAAATTATAACATATATCATTTCTGGAAGAACACTCTTAAATATGTTGTTGATGTCAAATATCACCCAGTCCAGCTGACACATTAGCATGAACACAGCATGTGAATGTCGTAACATTAACTCTTTATAAAGTTAACTCTTTATACTGAATATCACATTTATATATGATTTTTTTTGTAAAATATTAATCTGAAAAGAAACCAGTAACTTCAGCTGCGAGATAAATGTAATGCTAAAAGTACTGTCATATTTGCCTCTGAAATTAAGTGAAGTAAAAGTATAAAGTAGCAAAAAATGGAAATACTCAAGGGAAATACAAGTACCCCAAAACCATAGTTAAGGACAGTATTTGACTCAAAGTACTTCCGTAGTTACTTCCCACCACTGGAAAAGAGAAATGGCAATTTTCAAAATCTTCAAAGTCTGAACAATCCGTCCACTAATTTATAATGGTAAAAAAAATGCAGAAAAATGTTGAATACTTCAAAATAAATTAGGAATGATATGAAAGTTTAAAGAGTTGAAGCGTTCCTTTGAATATGTATGAGTCAAAGCAGGTTGAAGAAGTTTAAGGACATAAGAGTATCCATAATGATAATAATAATGATACAAATACAAGCACATGAGAGGCGATCGCACCAATAAAATAAAATATTGTAGCACAACTACGCAGTGTAAAATACAGACAATCTTTAGTAAAACTCTGGTACGTTCCTTTAAAACCCCCTCCGCTGTTTGTGCAGTTCGTCCAGCAGCTCCTCTTCTTCTTCTGCTTCGGCTTCAGGTTAAGATAACCATCACGCTGAAGGTGTGTAACTGCTGAACAAACAGTTTAGACTTTGGACTGAACCCAGTCAGACTTCTCAGACCTTCTCTGATCTGAGAGCGTTGAAATGACTCTTAAAATTCAGTGTCACTGCGTCACCTCGCACGGTCTCACCTCTGAGTGGGTGGGATTGGACTGATATGTGACCATTTAGAATAAACTCAGTTTCATGTTGAATCATTAGAAGACTCCCACAGGAGGGACGAGGATTGATTAAGGCCACTGCCGTGGTGAAGCATCCTCCATCACGATCCCCAAACATACAGTATTTTATTTAGCTAATAATGAGAACGAGAGGAGGAGACGAGTCAGTTTTCTGTTTTCCGTGGTACTAATGTGAGTTAGAGTCTTAGGATTCCCTCAGGTGCAGCAGATATTGTCGCTCTGATGGCTGTGGCAGCAGACTTTATTAGACTGATTAAATATTCATTCCCCCGTCAAACATGATCAAAATATTGTTTTCGTGCATTTCTGGTTTTGCTTCACTTCTCTGTATTTTCAGAATTACAGAATTACATGTATTTTTTTATTTTTTTCTTGCAAAAAAAAATGATTTTGTGAGTGGGAGTTTTGTAATGTTCCTCAATGCAAACCCCGGGTGTCAGTTCTGCTCAACAATTTAGTTGATACCTTACTTCTACATACTGTAGGTGTTGTTCTACAGAACAAGTTTTCTTAGGTTTCTCATTTTAGATTCTTGGATGTCTGTAGAGGCAAAGTGGCGAGCTTGGGAACGATACGGAGTATCTTGTTTGCTTGTTTTGTTGTTGTTGCTGTTGGTGTAAGTGGGTTGACTGAACTTTAATTCTTGCAGGTCCTCATGATTGTTGCTAAGGAAACAATGTGACCGGTTTTCAAGCTGTTTTTACTTGATTGTATTTGTGGCACTGACATTCAGTTTGTTTCAGGTTTTGAATATCTAGTTGAACATTGAGACTACACTGTAAGATATTTTTAACAGGGCACTAGTACTGATACCAAAAACAGATTTTTATTATTATTTGTTAATGTATTTATTTATTTGGGATATTTTTACTTTCATTGAACAAAAGAAGCCAAATTTCAAAGATCACAGCACGAGTCTAAGTTTGTTCGTTTTGGTTTTGTGAAAAAACACGGAAACTCGAGGATTTAACTCCCTGCGTGGTTGAGTGAATTCTGACTTGGTGTGGAAACATAAAAGAGAAGCAACTAAATCATTGACATAGGTGAGAAATATAAGGGGTTCTATAATAGACCCCTGTGGAACACCTCAAGGAAAATTTTCATTTACATTTGTAAGTTGTTTGCAGCTGAAATGGACTGAAATCTCAAAAACTTTCACCTGTCTCGCAATTTTAAAAACCCAATGCTGATTTTAGTGTTGGTTTTTAGTCATGCGCTGATTATTAGCTGCAGTAGCATTAAAAAAATTTGATACTAGTGTCCATGACAATACAAGAGTTTTAGTGCTGATACAAAAACAATACTTCTTTCATTTTGATGAATTTAGACATGTTTTTCAATAAACAAAAGAAGCCAAAGCTGTCACAACAGAACTTTGTGTAGAAAAATGTGGTTTCAAACTGAGAAATTATGATTTAAATCAGTATGTTCCTGATGAAAGGATGAATCAACAAAATGATGAATCTGACCAGACATTTGATATCAACCTTCAGGACCTGACAGTTTGTGATTTTTGACACATTTCAGTCTCTGAGGTTCAATCAAAAACAGTTGAAACTTTGACTCTTCTGAGTTTAGTAGATGAAAATATTCATCAGTTTATTTGATTAAGTCTCTGTCCTGGTCACTCCAAGATGAAACTGATACCCGCCTCCTCATGGAAAGGATTTCCTAAAAGTGTTTGTGCGGTGTTTTCAGTGAACAGGGGTCAGTTTGTGTGTGAACGACCTCTCAGGAACTCTTCACGTTGTTGACGGCAACAAAACCCTCTTCTTCTTCTTCTTCTTCTTCTTCTTCTTCTTCTAATTTAGCGCCGCTCACTCTCTCACACTCAGGATGTGAAAGGAAGGAGTCTTGAGAAAATTGCAGTCTGATGATGTTCAACAAATGAGTCCGCTTTGCCTAAACGCTCTAATTGGTTGAGAGGGTGCTGGAGAAAGGGCTTTTATTTTGAAGAGCAGAGAGAGTGTGGTTGGAGAGGATTAAAAATGTCCCCTCGCTCTGACTGCAGCAGAACAGGTTTGGTTTTCAAAGTGTTTACCCGCCACCCCCACTCCCCCACCTCACCCCTCCTCACCCCCACCCCCCCATCACCCCACACTCTGAATGTGTCTGAATGGCTGCAAACACAGGAGGGAATGTAAGATGTAATCTGCTCGTAATAGAACGATTTATTGGTCCATTTACCTCCAACACACAGTGTATTATCTTACACTGTAAAAAAGTCCACAGCTGAAACGATTAGTCGATAGACAGACAATTCATCCCCAGCTAATGGAAGTTATTTATAAGCAAAATTGTCCCAGAGTCTGTTGCCAGTTCCCCCAGAGTTTCCGAATTTCAGGTTTTCTCTGTTTTCTATCACAATAAACGGAATCTCTTTGAAGACGTCACCTTGGACTAATATGGTGCTTATGATCAGGTTTTTGGAGTATCCCATTTATCTATCGCGAATGTAAACATCTTATCCTGGTTTCAGAAACCAGATATGATCTTATCCTGGTTATTAGAGACTGGGGTATGTTATCTGGAGTACACCAACAGAAACCAGGATAGTGTGTCATGTTTTTGCTGGTATAGAACATAGAGGCTGAGATGGTGAGAAATCGAGACACACCTGCAGGCAGAGGATCAGAAACCTGGTAAAATGCACCCGCCACTTTCAAAACGTTTCTGGACCTTACAAGAAAAGAACCGGCAGACTAATTGATTCTGACGATTGAAGAAGAAATCCCCAAATCATTGTGACGACAGGCAGAAATTTTAAAACAAGGCCAGTCAGCTGTGTAACAGGTCAGACCACACACACACACACACACACACACACACACACACACACACACACACAGGCAGCCTTACCCAGAGAGTTCAGTGACCCCGTGGTTACATTCCTACCAGGTTCCTACAGGGAGGGGCTCCTGTGTGTGTTACAGTGTGTGTGTTACAGTGTGTGTTACAGTGTGAAGTCTAAAGCAGGACAGTGGCAGCATCAGTCAGGAATGAACGACGACGAGCTTCTATTTTCAGTCCATCTGTGAGACATCTGCTTCTAATCAAACTGCTGCTGAGACACACACTCACACACACACCTGGCTCAGCTGCAACAACACCTGGAGACCCA